>NW_028257649.1:0-140850 GCF_054643075.1 Acanthaster planci | reverse complement strand
ATTATTTTTTTTCATGTACATTTGGGCTTTTTCGCATGTTGCTAAAAAGGTATTCTTTTTTTCTCTTTTCTTTTTTTTTTTTTTGGGGGCGGGGCTTTTTCACAAGGTGCAAAAAGGCATTCTTTTTGTTATTTGTTTTTTGGGGTTTTTTTTGGTTTGTTTGTTTGTTTGTTTAAGTTGTTTCTGCAACTGTCGGAACATGTAGTTCTTTTCTGAGTGGTTTTTTGGCTGTTTGGTAATAGCCGGAACAGCTCTTGCTTTCCTGATTAGCTGTTTCAGCAACTCCGCCAAAACAGGTATTGCTTTTCTGATTTTTTAACTGTTCCGGCTGTTGCTGGAACAGCTCTTGCTTTTCTGATTATTGTGTTTTTAGCTGTTTCGGCAACAGCCAGAACAGCTTTGCTTGTCTGATTATTAGCTGTTTCATCAACTCTGCCGAAACAGGTATTGTTTTTCTGATTATTAGCTGTTTCGGCAGCAGACCTATTATTGATTTTTTAAGAATTAATTTTTCCCCATAGACTTTGTACACAGATTGCAGACAGTTTTCGGACTGTCCAATATCAGGCTATGAGGGCGCTATTGCAGAATTACGGTTACACCTGCGTGGGCTTTCAATTTTCAACAAACTGTCCTACATTCAAGTATGGATGGCGTTGTTTCATAACATAGGGTTTGTACACACATTGTCCAGCGTAATGCGTGAGCAGTCCTCAACTTCGACCGAGAATTACTACCAGAACGAAAAAGAAATCAGACTAAATTTTCCCTTCCGTTCGATCGCAAATATATCCAAGTGTGCAAATATTAAATAATATTTCGTAAGTTTTGTCCAGTTTAGACAAAAATCACGTGTCGTGAAATTAAAGGAGCATGTTTTCCTGCACACGTGTTTCTAGCCCATTGACTTTGTACACGTTTTCGAGCCACAATTTTGGTAACTTTGCAGTGTTTGATCGTTCCCAAAGTGATACCCAACAAAGACCCTGATGCAAGATTTATTGCGAAGGGATGACGTCATGATGACATCATCACCTTATTTTACATTCATTTTTGAATATTTAATTTGTCCCCATAGGTTTTGTACACGTTTTTTACTTAACACAAGTTAACAAGTAGTCTTTAACTTCGGCGCAAGATTACTATAAGAACTATAGAGAAATTGGGTACTTTACGCGTTGTTATTTTATTTTAAATATAACTAAGAGGCCGAATATGAAGTAATATTTCAAAAAAATTGTTCAGTTTAAGCGCAAACCACGTGACATGAACTTAAAGGAGCAGTGACATTAAATAAATACAATTCTTGTAACTGATATCATATCCACTCGTGATGACGTCAACAGTCGAAGAAGCCGTATATGTTATCTTTAAGTAAGTATTATAATTTTTAAGCTATTGTGAGAATCGCCACAAAGTACAAAGCAAACTCTCAACAGTGAGAATAATATCTTGTGCCGAGTCATACTAGATTATATTCTTTAGTGGACATCCAATTGCATTGGTTGAAATTGATTTATAAATTTTTTCAGGGTATATGTCACGTCCAGAATATTAAAATGTTCATTTTTACTCTCTCATAGTTTCTGAATGCCAGGTTTGTTCATCACAATTGGCAATTCTTATTTAATTGGTGGAACAGTCCCGAAACAGCTCTGTGTTTGTACTTGTTTACAAACACTTCTATCTAGTTTTTTTAGTCCTTTTTCAGCTCAATTTCTTCCGGCAGTCGACTTTGCCCGTTTGCTAAATCTGATCGACTTCAAACCTGGCAGACCTTTGGACAATCATCCGAGAAATTCACAGTGATATCTGAATTAGTTCATTTGTTTTTGATTTTTTAATAATTAATATTTCCCATAGATTTTGTACACAGATTGCACGCAGTTTTCGGACTGTCCTATATCATGTTATGAGGGCGCTATTGCAGAATTACGGTTACACGTACACCTACCTGGGGTTTCAATTTTAAAACAAACTCTCCAATATTGAACCATAGATGGCGTTGTTGCACAACATAGGGTTATGCAATTTTTTCTGCTACGCAATATTATCGATCTTTACGAGAGTAGTCCTGAACTTCGTCTGAGAATTACTATGAGAACGAAAGAAAAATCGTATTTTTTCGTCTTCGTTCGATTACATGTATACCCAAGAATCTGAATATCAAATAATATTTCAGAATTTTCTTTCAGTTTAAAACGCAAATCACATGACATCACAAAGGAGCAGCTTTTTGCATATGAGTTTTAAGTCCATCTACTTTGTACACATTTTCAAGCCACTATTTTGAAACCTTCCCGATATCTGATCGATATGAAAGTGACAGCCAACAAAGACCCTCATGCAAGAATTATTGTAAATAAATGACGTCATGATGACATTGACTGATTTTCCAATAGTTATTTCAGCTCATTGACTTTGTGCACATTTTCAAGCTACCATTTAGGCGATTTTCAGAGGTTAGATCGATATCAAAGTTACACACAACAGAGACCAAACAGACAGTTCCGAAACAGCTCAGTAGTTGTCCACAACCACGCTCCTCTTGTTTTTAATACTTTTTCGTTCAGTTATTTCTTAAAAAATCAAACCCAGAAAAGCCTGGCTTTTGAAAACATTAGCTACTATATAAATTAATAGAAACTGAAGAATTACCTGACCTAAAAGAGAAATATCCTGTCAGAAACTGACCCATCACTTCCAAAAACCTAAAGAACAGTCTACTGCGGCGGTCTTGTACGTAGATAAACGTTATATAGGCCTTATTATTACGGTTTGGCTTTATGGTAGTCTGTCTGTAAAAGCCGCACAATAAAACAGATCAAACTAGTTTACACAATCCTGAATTCATAAGGTAATTATTCTTAAAGCAGTAATCTACTTTTGTGTGCAACATGCCCTGAGTTGGAAATTACTTGTCCCAAATTCGTCATTCTACCTCCATGGTTTATACATGTATAATCGTTTCTATGATCAGTCCCGACTATAGCGCACATGTAGCTTTCCACTGGGTCCACAAAATGTTGAGCTGGAGCGTAGTGCGTTTAGTCCAATGTTACTATAGGGGGCGCTGTAACTGACATTGTTACCGCTGGCATCGGTGTGATGTTGCCCACGTGCGGGTGTGGTAGAGCTGGAGCAAGCAATCCAAAGGTAACTTCATTTTTGGTGTGCTAAATGAGGAGACATTTTCAGTTCTAACGCTCAGTATTTTTCAGGCTCTAATCTGAACGAGATTGTTCGAACCATCAAACTGTTAAAGCTGAACATGTTTCAGTTGAATAGCACCATCGCTGGCCTGTACCCTACATAAGGCATGCCATGGATGTGGGATTTTTGAGAGATTTGTTCCGGTGCACGGCCCACGTGAGGACTTAGGGAAAACTCAGCTGAAATTGTGCAAATTTCTGGATGTTGTCATTAATTTCAGGCTATCAAATTTCATGACACCGAAATTGTTCACAGAGGTGATCGGTAGCATGTGTTTTTAGTTTGAAGGTTATAATGTCATTATTTAACAGAGCAAATTTAAAGTTTTCAGCAAAGAGATTTTGGCAATGTTCCATGAGGATGAAAGTCAAGGAAAGGTTTTGAGTGGCACTTTAGAGGACACAACTGTAATTGGGCCAGTCTAGTGGACTGTAGGTACCTCCGTATCCTTTACCGTACTCCTAAACTGAAAACAAGCTCCCACATGGTCTGGCCACACTCAGTGTAGCATTAGCAGATCAGCAGCTACACGTAGAGACAAGTCAACTTACAAGTATTGTCCCTTATAATTGGAGTGAATCTTCTGCTTGAGTCCTGGTCTGCTAGAGTCAGTGATTGAAGCCTGAGTGTATTCTGGGTTCACTTTACACACTGTTGTTTTAGTTTTTAGTCTTTGGTCTTTTTAAGTGTTACTGTTAGGTTATGGGTTTTTAAGTTACTGCTCTAGGGTGGGTTGGTGTTTTGACGTGTTTTGTTTCAAAATCTAGAATCGGTGTCTGATGAGTACAGTACTTACTAAGTAAGTTACAGTAAGTTCCCTGCAATTTTTCCCTTGAATTCTTCTTCAATTTTAGTTTGCAGTTCTCCCCCGTAGCATCGTACTTATTTTGTAAGCTCATCCTGTATGTGTACTTCTTCAGTGCATTGGCACACTTCAATGCTTGGCCCAACCGTTACACGCACCTGGAACCTTTGTAATGAACATATATACATCTCATTCAGGTAAGAGATTACTGGATGATTGATATGTGTAAGTATAGAGACATGTAATGCCAGCACTCCAATTTCACCACACCTGCTGTGGCCATGGTGGTCGGTGCCCTTACAACGTGGCGTGGTGCCCTAAAAAGTTCCACTTTGTCCCTGGCCCAAACTGGCCATGTGTCCCATTCTTCCTGGCAGTGGTGCCCCTTGTTTCTCATAAGTTGCTTACTTCGCATTCATGTTAATGTATTTTGTGTTGCGGTCTTACATTACACGATTGTCTTCATGCCACTTGGGTGCACATATAGCCTAGCCAGCCAAGCTGGCCGACCCGGTACAATGCGCCGCAGCACCATACAGCGTGAAGAGGCTGGGTACGTATTGTAAGTCCAATGCCTCATAAGTCTGATGCCTAAAAAGTCTGAATTTTTGGATTTACAAAGCATTTGACTAATGAGGCATTGCATCTGTAGACTGATATAAACTAATAAAGTATTGTCGGACTTTTGAGGCGTCAGACTTAAGGACTTTTTAACAGATTTGTTGGACTTGTGAGGTGTTGGACTTAAAAGCTGACCCCACGAGGCTTGCCTGTATTGCAGTTGGCTTCAATTTACAATACATAATGTACGTGTATTCCATTCTGCAGCCCAACGTTCGTGGATGATTATTCGCTGGAGGTGCCAAGCACATACGGGCATATTGTGCAACAACTCCGCTGGCACATGCATACACGGGCTTAGGCTATGTCCGAAACGGGCCTCCACAGCGACAGCTAGGTCGTTTGTCCCTTTAGTTGCGGATTGTGTATGCACGCACGCAGCAAATTCAACTACATGTACATGTGTCTAACTGATTATTCTGTGACGTGATGGATTGGTCAACTTTACGCCACAAGGGGATGTTGTTGGTAAGCTCATGCTGTGCAGTCCAAAAAGATTTGTCAAATTGAAACAAAGCCTGTTCTCTTTGTTAAATGTATGTTAAATTCACTAGAATTCTTACATTAAGAAATTCTTTTTCAGAAAATATGCCAGTTCCATCCTGTAATATACAATGTTTTGTCATGGATTGTAAAATATTTAAATATGATAACTCATTATCAAGCACATAAAACACCATTTTTTTACAGTTTCATAACTTGTTTGCAGAAAATATTACATGTACACCTTGGCCTCAGTGCCTTTCCTTTGTAGATATTTGGCCTTTTGTCCATGTTATTAGCCGCCGTGCCCCTCAACGTGTCCTACCGGTATTTCGTGAGGCCAAAATGGCAGTGCCCCCCAAAAGTCAAAATTCAAGCCTTGCAATGCTCATGCACATATATACTTCATACCTGCTAACCCTTCTACTTTAATCAGAACTGTCCTGATTTTTATATTCTTAGACGGCACAAAATTGTAATGTTTCCATGTCGCAAGCCCCTAGCAAAACAAGCAGCCATGCTAGAGAATCTTTTTACAAACATACATACATGGGAATGCGCACAGGCACCATGTTTTCCTATTCAAAATGTGTAAAATGCCATAGCCATGCCCTACTCATTAACCCCTGACGTTTCTCCCAGGGGCAATATTTTTTTTTTTTTTTTTAGCTTCTCTTAAGCGTTTTATTTTGTCACAATGTGAAAGTTGCCCTCTATTAAAGGTCTCGAGAATGATAGCGGCCATGTTGTTTTGATGGGGATTTAAAAAGGTGCTTTTTGCTGCTTTTTCTGTACATGAAGATTAAATGGAGGCAAAACACAACAGGAAACAAAATAAATTGTACTCTGTACTTTTGAATTCCAGGTTTTTATTGAAACAAGCAGAAAAAACAAGCACAGTGGAGTAAACTTTTACCAGTAAGTGAACCATCATACACTATGGAAAATGTCGAGTCATTCATCCTAGTTTCTGCTTGCTCTCATTTTGGTTTCTTCCTGGCTAGTTATTTGTATAGTTATTGAGATGGAAAACAAATACAAAACTTTGAGATAAAATAAGTAAATCCCAATTTTCTGCTTGTGAAAATTTAATTATGATTGCTGATTAAGTCAAGGATATGGAGGACGTGCAGCGTGTCTCGGGTGAAAAGTTACAACGAACACAGCGCACAATGACTGAACTAATATTTGTCTGCAGACTAATAAAGTGGACAGTTTCCGTGGTTGCCTTGCCAAAAAGCCTAAATCATCCTTGTTGGATAAATTTATTCTGCCCAATTACTAGGTGACATATATATAGGGAGCCATAACATAGCTCAGATGGTCCTCAAAATCCTCTGATTTCAATATGATTTCACATGCACCCTTGAAGGCTACGGTTAATACTGTTTATAATTTGGGAATGTTTTCTGCACAGACTGTGATCTTCTGTGTGGCAGAGCAAGAAATGTTTATGTTATTAAGTACACATTTTTACATAGAAGTAGTTCCCCTTTAAAAATGTTTAACTTTAGTTTAGAGTTCTTGATTTTTTCTAGTAGTGTGCCCCCCCTGTTTATTTGTTTAAGCCCTAGCTTCCCCCATATAGAGTTACCAAATGGTCTGGTCACACTCAGTGTAGCAGAGACCAGTCACCTTCACATGTACCTATGTATTGTTCCTCCTAACTGGAGTGTGGTTTTTCTGCTTGAGCCCTATTCTGCTAGAAGTCAGTGATTGAAGTCTGAGTGTAAACTCATACTGTCCATTTTACGCACTGTGTTGGGTTTGGGTTTTGAGTCTTTTAAAGTCTTAGTCTTTGGGTGTTTTTTAGTCCTTGAGTCCTTTTAGTTTTTTTGTGTTTTTCCTGTACTTTTTCATTAATAAATTATTTTTTTGTCCCTTTTTTTGAAGTCAAATATTGGTGTCTGAGTCCTTATTGATTCAGTTTCCTGCGACTTTTCCTTCAAAGATCCTTGGTTTAGTTAGAGTTTTTGTTGTTTTGCGGTTTCCCCCCAGAGTTGTCTTCTTCTAGTGTTCCATTTTTCCCTGTTACACCTGTATTGACCTTTAGTTGGACCGAGAGAAAACACAATTTCCTTGGCATGACAGGCTCCTTTGGTACTAACTATGCATCACTGGTTCATGAACGACTAGGATGTGCCCCATCGCTACCAACAAAATGAATACTCCCAACCAACACGGCTCTTCTCAACCAATTAGGCTGTGCTTCTACTCAAAGTAGATAGCATTTGGGGATGGCAGCTGAAACCTTAACTGGAAGAGATTGACTGGCTGAAAAAATAGGTGGGATTGTTTAATTATAGCCCTAGACCAACACTTCTTGTATTGTGGGATTCCATCTGAATGCAGATGGCTGAAAATAGGTCTTAAAAATGCCAAAAATGCTTAAAGGCTTGAGAAAAATGACTTTTTGGAAATGTGAATGTATTTTAAGGTGTTTTGAAGAATGAATGTACTTAGCTAACCAAGCAACAATAAAAAGAAACGGAAAATGACAATAAAGAAGTTGATGAGATTTTTATGAAATGTTTATGAGAAATTCCAATAATGTGAGCTTGTATATTATTTGGCCCTGATCTTTTGTTGATTTGATACTGTTTTCAATGATGCTTCAATTGCTGTTGTAAAGTGCACCTTATAATTTGAAACGGTGGCCCCCACAAATGTTAGTCATACGGGCTGAAATTCAAACATGGTTTGTTATTAATTTCCCTACTTTCAGCAGTGACAGAGAGACAAGAACAAGCTAGTCCCTGGAGAAAGTTTTCTGAAGTGTGACAGATCAGACATATCATATCACTAGAGACAATACTGGACCAGTATGGCAACAGCTTACATCGTTTTCTGATATTAGTCTGTGGTACTGCCAATGGAATTTTCATCCAGTACGTGTACATTATACATTTGATATAAATTTATATACATGTAAAAATCTACAATGCAACACAGTATGACAAGATGATGGCTGGAATTGCAATAAATGATTGCAATCGATTACGCACGCAACAACATGCCATGTCCAATCCACTCAAAAATGGATCTCCCGAGGTATGGCTACACCTACAGTCAATTTCACGCACATGCATATGTATTTCTATTGAAATGGAGTTGTAGACCTATCTCTAGCCAACAGATTTGGACGCAATTTGCTGCTGTCTGGTTAGTCTTAGATACAAGGTGATGATATCACCATTATTAGTAACTGGTTATATAGTAGGTTTATATAATACGCCTGGTACCCTGCTACTTTTGTCTTTTATCACCGCTGCAAGCGCCCGCCTTCCAAGTCTTAGAGTAAAAAACCACCTCATTCCATGATGTTTCACACGTTCATAATAATGTACAGGAAGGGTCAATCTGTCTGTATATGGAAACAAAGTTAATAAAGTTTACATTTTTGGAATGCTGGCGTGGTGTGCATGCTACGTGTATTTCAGGCAAGTCAGAAAAATATTTTTTTCTGGATTTGAATATAATAAGTAAATTTTGATTTTCAATTTATTTCCTTGACCCATCCACCCACTATTTAAAAAAAAAAGTCAAATTCAAAAACACTGAAAATTTTGAGGGGCCCCTTAGGAAGACCAGTGTCCATCGCTGGAAAATCACCTGGCAAATCATTCACCCTTGCTCACTTTTTAATTCACTCATTTGTTTTTTACTGCCTGGTCTTGTCACAAAAGGAATACTATCACCTCTTGGCTGACAAGATCTACAAGATCCAGAAGGAGCTGCAGCAGAAGCGACAGAAGAGGATGCAGGATTCAGGAGGTACTGATGCTGCCGCTGGAGGCATCCTCACGATGGCAGCAGCGCAGCTGTCCCAGCCACAGCCTCCCCACTAACTGCCCAGACCAGTATGTCCACTGGGAAAATGTAGCTCTTTCAACCAACTTATATCAGAATTATGCTGTACATAACGAAATGTTTATGGTCTTGAAGGGTTATTTTGGTGTCAGTGTTGCTTTGGCTCAGCAATGAAAAGTGGACTGGTAGAATGGGGCGTCAGGTTGGCATAGTGACACTTTTGTTACCTTACACTTCTGTGAATCCAGCCGAGGTTATCATGTGGATTTTGCAGTCTTTACTTAACTTTGTGGGTTTTTCTCTGTAATGGTCATGTGGAGTTTTTCCTTCCACTTCTAAAACTGAACTTTATCCTCATATATTTGCAGTTGTAATTTGAAGTTGTAGATCGTCACATTTCTCAAGTTACTGGCAGCCCATTGAAAAACATCCTGGAGATTATGTTGCTACCATCAATGAATAAAGCTGAAATTGTTATTGTTGTTGGAATTACACAGGGGAAATGGTATTGTTTATGGTAGCAGGGCCAGGTTTCCTTCTTTTTTTAACGTTGGTCGCTTATTGCTTTTGTTTTGCTGGGGATTATTGGAGGTGCTGCTGTGCACTCCAGCTTGCCCATTGCAGGAGTGATGTGTAGGGCTAGGAAGTTTGGAGTATTAATACAAATTGCAGTGACCCATAGTCATAAGTACCTTCCCTTTCTAAATGTGGTCAGAATACAGACTGATCCTTTGTGATTCATTCAAGGAAGTCTGTACACAGGTTAAAATAAATTTGGTGTGTGATTTCTACTTACAGTTTTATTTCAATTCCAAACATCTGTAACTTTAAGTTATCACTGAATAATCAAGACCTTTTCTTTATTTGTAGTTTTCTGAAGGCTTTTATTTTACTTCATATTTGAACAGTGATGTCACCCATAGATCATCGTGCAATTTTTAAGACTGCAGATGAATTGACTCAGAATGTGTACAAATGCAGATTTAAAACAAAAATTGTACGATGCAAACAACAAATAAAAGTGTAATGCAAATGTGAATTTTATGTTTTGAAACACATTCCATATCTCGGTTTGCGGAATGAAGATGTCAACTGTACTCATAGCCAGTAAATGTAACTAAATCAAGCTTAAAATTGTATTTCTGATAGGAGCTTCACATCAGGTGCTTCTGGAAAAAATCTCTTTTTTCCTGCACACAACTGTCCTTGCCTATTGTCTCTTTCATGACTTGAACAAAGCTTTTGCCAAAATAAATTAGACTACTAATTTGGAAAACAGACTAATGGATATTTACATGTATGTTGTTAGGGTCGCTGCTTGCCAAAGAGAAATCAAATGAAATGGGAAGGGGGAGGTTCAACAGCAACTCTTAAACTTGAAGGTCCCTTTTCTTTGAATGTCTGTATTAGAACAAGATATGCTCTTATTTTTTTTTCTAAATCCACTTTGGATGTAGCCATGATCTTGCCATCTATATACACAAGTAATGCTAATGGTTTCAAACTTCAAGCATACCTTGACTCGATCAACTCGACTGACAAACATGTCAATGCTCTGTTTGTTTTGTTTTTCAAGCACACACAAAGTCTGAGAAGTCTGTGTGTTGAATGTGAACTTGGCAGCCATGCATATGTGGCCCTGTTGTAGTATGTACCACTCCATGGGCATGTCTCATATTGTTGGAAAGTATGAGGTTGTGATAAGAAATGTGTTACAAATACTCTTCAGATGACTCGTGTAAATCATTTGTGGTATTTGGCTGTGTTGATGGCCATATCTTACCATTTTCAAGAGTTGAAATTTTTGGCCAAAATTGTACCCACCTGCAAGTGGACAAGAGGAAAGGGGTGGAAGATTTGAGAAGTAAATTGCTATTCGTGTTTCTTCATTTCCACTCGTTTGATTTTTTTTCATAAACAGAAGATTCGCTATCTGATTTGCCATACCTGGTCGTGAAAGTCACAGATTTGAGTCTTAAGATGGCAACACCTTGCGATAGAAGAATAAAATAGAAAGCTTAAGGCTTTAGTACTGAACAGGTCCAGTCTCCCTCAGGAAACTTCTAAGTGCCTTTGGTCTATGTATCTTGTATTCCAAAATGGTCCACCAATCAAAAATGGGCTTATGTGTCAGGCTTATGTAAAATAAATACAAGCCCTTTGCCTTTTAGACAGTTCGGAGAAATATGGGTTAGAGAATACAGATTTGATCTTGTATGGCCAATACACTTGAGGCAAACCAAGGGAATTTGTGTGCACAAAATGATTTTGAAGTCTAGAGTAGTATTCCATGTACTTTTTGTAATTTCTGTAATCAGTGTAATAGTCGGAGGATTTTAATTGAATGAAATAAAATATGTAGCCTGAGACATTAATAGTATGTCCATGATTTGAACTGCACTTTATTACTCCTGTTTTGCAACTTTCTGTTCCTCTTAAGATACTTATATATTTGTAAGAAACCTGGAAGTTATGCCTTATGGATTTCTCTCATTGAAAAGTGCTCCGGAAATTTAAGAAGCTATTAAAGGAAAAATGATTGAATGAGTAACCCCAAGGAATATGAAGAAAAGGTATAGCTCAATTTGTTTTCCTGAACAAAAGAATAAGATAAGAAAAAAAAATAAGTCTCCGATTTACATCGAATTATATTGTGGAAATATTTCATTTTCTGAAATGGATCTTGTTAGGCATAGGTGTTGGCATTTCTCCTGGGATAGGGAGGGCGCTGCATTCATCAGCATTAAACTGAAAAAAAAAAATAAAGGTAGAAGGGTGTTAACGCCGAGGTATTTTCAAGTATTTAATTGGATTTGATTTACTTACTTTTCCCTAATATCAAAACTGTGATAGGCCTATAGATAAAAATGAAAGAGGGCCCTTTGATTTGGAAAAATGTTCAAAGAAACCCCGGTCAGTGGCAAAAGCAGGGATTACGCAAAACAGTTTCAAATCCCATTTGCGATTTTCACCCACTTTTATTTTCTCTTTCCCCAGGAGGAGATGGGGGAGGAGCCTCTCCCTATTGCAACGTGCACAATCACAAACTTGACGCGACGTCGACGAGAGCGCGGTTCTCGTACTACTTGACCTCCAAGTCACTGCTCCGTATTGTGTACGTCGTGTGTAGTGACTTGGACCAATGCTCGGACGAGCTTGAAGCTCAAGTAGTCTGATCTTGTTAGCACTACTAGGCCTTTTCCAATTGAGGGCGCTGTACAACGTTCGTCCGGCCCGGCCCGGCCCGGCCCGCGATGATCTTGCTGCGTTCGAAGTTTTGTGAAACTTCACGATTTTCAGCAAAGATTGTATAGCGCTACGCTATACAATCTTTGATTTTCAGCACAAAAAGGACGTCATTGGTGAAGCGTGGGACATCATATGGTACCATTTTCCCACAAAAACAACTCAAAAGATGGTCAACTGATGCAGGTACGTTGAAAACCACTTTTTGTTTTCAGGGCTTGCTCACGTTTTGGCACGGTGTAAGCATGGATTCTACCTCCATGGTGTAAGTAGGCCAATGTAGGCCTATGGTACTTTTCCTAGTCGGTGCAAAAGGCCCATCGTATGGAATTCCATATCTGCCGTCGTCCGTCGCCTTTTGCTTTTTGTTGTGCCCCAATGAGCCGTATCTATGAACGCTGGGGACGCTGTCGAAAACCGAATTTTTCACTTCCGGGGGTTATGTTGTCAAGGATAGGATTAGGAAGGAAAGTTTTTGTGCGACCTCCACTACATCTACATGTACACTGTACATACAGCTGACTAGCCTTGGCACTTGACATCTACCCCAAGGGGGGAACAGGCCTCGTTCGCTAAAAGCTGGATGACTCCATTTGTAGTATTTTGTGCGTGAAGCTTTGGTAAGTATCTCTAAATAGTTTGGTAAGATACAGGCCTAATGCAACAACTTCATGAGACACTTCAATGTTCAGAATATAGCCCAGGCCTACCCTGAGAAAAGTCCTGGATATTGTTGCAGTCCCTCTCTTCTTTGTAAGCTGCACCATGTGCACGGCTGGGCAAGGCTAGGCTTTTTGTTGAAACCATCCTAGGCTTAGGCCTAGTACCACTCCGCAACATAAATTAATACATTTTTGAATTAATTTCATTAGCGTCCCGATTATAGGGCCTACATCGCTCTACTGATGTTATCTTGAAGAGGATGTCATAAAAAATATTTTGATATAAAGTTGGATTCTGTCGGACTCTGCAAAGCAAAGAAAAATCTGTTTGAAGTGGGGATGTTTTGAGATGTGTTTTGTACACGTGTAATGCAAAGCAAACTGTGATTATTTTGTACACAAAAATGAGTGTGGACTTTAACTGAAAGCTTAACATTTATGTTTTTGTAAAATCTTTGTTCTTATTTGTGCCTTATTTCAATGAATCAAATGCAGGCTTTACTTCAAATTTCAAAAAATTTGAAAATGGAACTGCTCGCAAAAAGACTATTTAAGAAAATGAGTTTCCAATAAACAGTGCTCTCACTCATTTAGTCATTCTCCTACCTATAATAAACCTTTTGTTGTTTCGCAATGCATTATGGGTTTGGATGACAAGCAAGCAATACATTTTACGCACAACCCTAAGGGTGAAGTGTACCTGCAAAACAATCTGTTACCATTTTATTTCATACTCCAGTTCAAGTCATCCTCTTCTCACAGTGTTGCATTATAGATTTGGGATGAAGATACATGTATTTACAAACTTTGAAGTATAGCATGGCAGAAAAGACAAATTCAGGGAATCCCTTCAACAATACAATCTGGTCATAGACCATGCCTTGACTGAGATCGTGAATACTATTGCCCAATCAAAATCATGACTTGTAGCTCATTCATCCTGCATTGACTAATCACATTATTTTCAGCCTGGAATGATTTGTGCCCTTAAAAAAAGACAATCAAGGGTGATTTTTCCTCTCACAAATATTTGAAAATTTATTTAATTGTTTAAAAAGTGCAATAAAGAGCATGTTGCTGTTGGCCTTGGGAGAAACTGACTTTTTTCAGATTATAACAACTCAAATTTATAAATCTAGCTTTCATCTCCCTACTTACAGAACGTGCAGAATGTGTAACACAATCAGGGCATCATCCTTAACGGAGGATGATATTCCAGGTGCAAAGTTTGAAACAGACCCTTTGTCAGCAACAGTGCTGCAGCTAAAGAGATGGTTGGCATGCAGAAGAGGCGCTTCAACTTCCGGAGTTAAATCATAACTTGTACAGAGGTAGGTAACATGAGTCTTTTCATAGCAAATATTGTCAATTATTTTTTTGGGGGGGTCTGATTTTTTGTACAGGTAACTGATACTGATATCTAACCATTAATCATGCTAATGGCAAAGAGTGAAATAACCTTTCTGAAATGACTTCTGTGAGGACATAATGAAGAATATAAGAGCCCATTCTAGAGTTTTTATGGGACAGAGCCTTGGTCTTGACACGTTAAGTACATTTATTTCAAAATAGGCTTATTTTAAAAAGGCTTAAGCCTTTTTGTTTCTAGCTTTACTGAGTGTCAGGTTTGCTTTAAGATTCGATGTCATGCTTCCCACTCAAGGAAAAAAGAATAAGGTAGTGCATCTGTGTCATGTACATGTATGCATTGGCCATACCCTTTGCATTGTGGTGTACATGGGCCCAGATGCACTTACTCATAATATAAGCATTCAATATTTAGGCATTTGAATATACATGTACTACCGGTAATTTGCTGTATCACTTCTTTTTGTCTTAAATGAAGTTTGTTTCAAAGAAATACATGTATCTTAAAATTTGTTCAAACCCTTAAACCCTTATATGCTGCTACAGTTTTTGTTGCTGCTTTATGCACATGACCAATTTTTCAGTCTGTTGGTATAAAATGCTAGAAGGTTGTGAAGCTCCCATAATCCAGGCTACTGCAAATATTGTGGCAATACACAAGTCTGGAAGAACATTTTTAATTAACCACTTCCTGCCGGGGACTCCGGAATCGGAAACATATGGTTTATATGCGTGCACTGAGTTGAAATAGTATACCCGATTTCCACTATTAATTATTGTCTTTTTTAGACGTTTGTTCAATAATCGGATCCAGTAGATATTCCTGATTCTGTTCTGAGCCCAGTTAGAAATAAATCATTTCGAGAGTGACCTGCAAGAAATAGTCCAACTGATTTTTTAATTTTTTTTTCTCACTTGGTCACACTACATTAATAATTCTGATACATCTTTTATTCTTTTCGCTGATGAAAGTAACATATTTTATAGTCATGGTGATGTACATGTACTTCGTGACACAGTTAACCACTTCCAGCCGGAGCCATAGGCCTTACATTTGGGGCCGGGGACTCCGAAATCGGAACTTTACTATAAAAAAAAAAGTTGCTGGGCGTTTCTTAAAAAGTTTGGGGCTGTCAGTTAAAAAGTTTAGGCCATCATTGGCCAGTGAATTGTGACTTTTTTATAGCCAGGGTGACCAAACTTATTTTATAGCCGGGGTGACCGAACTTATCAAAGCCTGGAATAAAAGTACGAGCTCCTGAGAGCTGCTGGGCACTGCCAATCAATCCCTGTATTCTTTCAGCGCAGAGCGCTGCAATTAGCGGAAGTAATCCGTGTATTGTTTTGCAGAGCGCATTTGCTCGCGCTGCCAGGCGCTCACAGGGGATTATCGCTGCACTGCAACGAAGACAAAGCGCGGGCTGTGCGGGCTCATTATGCACCTGCGCCCCATGAATGACCCGGCCTGGGCGCTGCTGGCCCTTGCCACGTTGACTGACAGGGTACGGCCCTCGCTGCTTGAGAATAAAAACGACGTGCAGTGTTCATATTGGGTATTGTGTTATTTAGAGCACAGACAACATGGTTGAAGTTATATCCGGAGAGTCCAGTTCTTCCAGCGAAAGCGAGTTTTATCTGAGTTCAGACAAAGTTTCTTCGTCTTTTTCATCACCACCCTCACCTGCTCAAGTACAGAAATTGACAGTGATGTACCCTTGGCGGTATATGCCAAGCGCAAGAGACAGTCCCGTACACAGACCACCGCGTCGACCAGCAGCAGTGCCGCACCGTTCCGGTGGACAGATGAAGACAGTACACGGCTGAAGTACGGCTTCACCGGTAATGGTGGTGCCGTCGATCCCCGCCTGCATCGCAGCTCAACCTGCAGTGAAGCCTTTGAACTGTTTTTTTGACGACGTTCTCTACAACAAGATAGTGCAAGAGAGCAACCGGTATGCCGTGCAGAGGCCCGCTACGACATCGGCGCACATGCGATCATGGACTGATCTGAACACTAGAGAACTGAAGGCCTTTCTGGGCCTTTGCATAATGACGGGCATTGCGAAGCACCCCGCCCTTCATAGCTTCTGGTCCACCAACCCACTACTGAAGATGAGCCTATTCCCGTCCGTCATGCCCCGAGATCGCTTCCTTGCCATCCTGCAGTCCCTGCCAGATGACTGCACCGACTGCCTCTTCAAAGTGTGCCCAGTCGTCGACCATCTTGCTCAGAAGTTTGCCACTGTCTACATTCCTCAACGGAACATTTCCGTCGACGACTCCCTGCTGAAGTTTTACGGGCGTCTCCGCTTCGCTACCTACAACCCCAGAAAGAGGGCCCGCTTCGGCATCAAGATGTACAAGTTGTGCCAGAGCACCGGGAGTGCCGCCGGGTACTGCTACAACTTCAAAATCTACACCGGCCAAAGTAAAGGAGACCTCCCAGCAACTACACAAGTGGTGATGGACCTGGTGAACGACCTAAGTGGTAAGGGCTACAACCTTGCCCTCGACCGGGCCTTCAGCAGTCCCGATTTGTTTCGACGACTTCACAACCAGAAGTTCAACGTCGTCGGCACCGTCATGGGGAACAGAAAAGGGATGCTGAAAGACCTGCAGTCCATCAAGCTGAAGCGGGGCGAAACAGCGTCCCGGTCGGCCGACCTGGGTGTCAGCGGTTCTCTCCTGGCCATGGTGTGGCGAGACAAGCGCAACATCCGTATGCTCTCCACCATGCATACGGCAGACATGCGTGGCACCGGCAAGCAAGACAGGACAGGGCAGGAAAAGCAGAAACCGACCTGTGTCATCGAGTACAACGCCCTGATGGGGGGCGTTGACAAGAACGACCAACTAGCGGCAAATCATCGAGCAACTCGTAAGTCCCTCAAGTGGTACAAGAAGCTCTTCTTCTACCTGCTCGACTTGACGCTGGTGAACAGCTACGCCGTGTACCTGGCCGTTGGTCACCGCCTCTCCTTCCTGGACTACCGCTTGAGTCTTGTCCGTGAGGTGCTGTTCGACGAGCCCTTGCCCGAGTACCGCCCTCAGCACGATACTCCACCATTCACCAACTCCCGCTTTGTCGGCCGACACTTCCCCGTGGACTTTGAGAGGACCAGCTATGGTGACTTCCGCTACCAGCGGTGTGTCCTCTGCGCTTCCCGTGGTCTGCGAAAGAAGACACACTTCGAGTGCGACACGTGCCACCAGCCCCTCTGCGTCGCCCCCTGCTTCAAGGAGTACCATACTGTCCACTAATTGACACTTTGAACATTTATTTTCATGGACATTTTCATTGACATTATATTTTGTGTTTTTCATGTGTGTTTTGACTTGATGCCACACTTATCTAGTGTAAAACAATATGTCATTTACTGGTGATCATAGTTTCAACCTTTGAAAAAAATGACAAAAAAGACAAAGTTTCTGGAAGGTACTGCTTTGAGGATGTTGTATTTTCATCTCTTGAAAAAGTGACACATTTCCTTGTAATGGTTTTACTAGGTGGTCATCTTTTCAACCTTTGAAAAAAAGTGACAAAAAGACAAAGTTTCTGGAAAGTACTGCTCTGAGGATGTTGTATTTTCATCTCTTGAAAAAGTGGCACATGTCCTTGTAATGGTTTTACTACATGTATGTCATGTTTTCAACCTTTGAAAAAAATGACAAAAAAGACAAAGTTTCTGGAAAGTACTTTTTATTCCTTGCACCAGTGTTTGATTTTTATTTGATTAGAAAGAGTGGAAATTTATTTTACTACTTTTATGAGTTCAACTACTTCAATGAGAAAAGAAAACACAAGAGAAATGACAAGAAGAAAATAAGAGAAAAAGAAGTTCTCTCCAAATATTTGTCTGTGTGTGTATTTCTATGTGTACTTTATTTTATTGGTTTCTAAATTTTACTTGAAATGGTTTGGGAAATAAAGTTTGGGAAGGGAAATATCTTACACTATGGGAGGGCAAATGAACAAGTTGGGAGATAAGATACATGTATGAGAGTGGTTTGGGGGGGATATAAGTTTGGTAGATGGGAAAATATATAACAGAAAAAAAAAACAATAGCTTCAAAAAATAGCGAAAGTTACACGCAGCAGCGCCACGAAAAAGACACACTTTTAGACCCCTTTTTACAGCATGAATTCATTTGTCGGTCATTGCCCGCACTCACTGAACAGTTGACAAAGCCCAGTGCACGTGCACAGCTTCCCATTCACTCAAGCCCAGTGCACGTGCACAGCTTCCCATTCATTCACCGCATATTACACGCTGAGGTCTTGACCGTCAATCGCTCCGCATAGCAACATGGCAGCATAGCAACGCACTGGGCCAGGGCCCGGAGCAAATGAGCCCTTATGTAACGCACACAATGGGGGCTCTATACAGAGCGGGCGGTGTGGCCTCAAAACCGAAGGGTCAATAGAGGTTGCTTGTGAGGGCTAGACTCGCCACCGGACACCCATTTTATGGGGTTTAGGCGTTCAGAAAAAAAGATATGAATTTTTGAAGATTTTTGAAAAACGAAAATATGAAAAAACCGCCCGGCAGCGCATGTAACGGTTAAAAAAAGCACCCGGCAGCAAGTGGTTAAAGTCGATGGTGGACGAAACGAGTACAAAACAAAGGGAATTTGGGGGAAAAGAAGTTGGAAGAAAAAAAAAACACAACAGAAGTAATGCCTTTCTCGCAACTTCCGAAAAAGCCAATAAAATATGCAAACAATAATGTAGGCTGTAACACTGTTATAAATAACTTAATTCAGTTAAATAATTATTTAATAATTTATAGTTATATTTACCCTTAAACATGCAGGAACTGGCAATTTTTTCAATGAATTGTCAATTGAGCTCTACAGCTTTGGCCCCTCATGTTTTACAGTAGCTTTAGAAAATGCAGTCCGGGCATGTGACCTTTTAAATGCAAGACATTGTCTTGTAAAAAAATTGTGGATTCCATCATTTTAGTAAACTGTGTTCACACTGATTTATGTACATTTCCTAAAATAGCTGTAGAAATATGACTGATGTCTTTATTCCAAATTAAACGGTCATCTATACATACATGTACATGTACCGGTACATGTATAGTCCCAAGAATTTTGTTGTGTCAATTTTGGTTATCTCTCTATCCTCTATAGATTCCAGTAGGCAGGTGGGGCTTTTTTTATTGCTAAACAACATATAATTAGTCTTGTTTATATCGAGTGTTTTATTTATTCCCTTTAATCCAATCAGATACCTTTCTCATCTCATGATTAATACCTTAGCAACTTTGGATCTTCATCAAACTTACACCAATGAAGGACCCTTGTGTATAGATGGTCCTAGAACAAAGACATTATGATGACATCTTCAAGTGATTTGTTATTGACTCTTTAATATTTATTTCAGCCCATTGATTTTGTACACATTTTTGAGGCACCATTTTCCTAATCGAAGTTACACCAAGCACGGACCTTAAGGCAAAGATAATACTACGATAATTACATCATGATGACATCACCAAGTGATTTATTATTAAATTTTGAATATTTAAATGTTACGTTAATGTTTTAAAAATCCATATACTGGTAAAAATCAACCGTGGCCTCCCGCCAAATTCTGTTTGTGGCAAGTGCCAGAGTAAAAATGGGTCTTCAATCTCATGTGGGTCAAATCATGTGACCTTTTCTTCTGGACAAAACCGGAAGTGGGCTTATTGTTTAGAAGTGGTAATACATGTACAGTAGGTATCAACTTGCTTTCAATGGTGTTAGTCGGTGGGGGTGTAGTATTCTGTAAATTATCTGCTGATAATATGATGTAATCATCGAGCGCCTTCTAGCGACAGGTTAAAATTTCTGAAACCGGAATTTTGAGTGGATGTCTGTGGCGAAGTTTGTCTGAATTGCCTGAATATTGACGTGTATGAGGATCTTCACCCAGTCAGCACATGTGTAAAATTTGGGGCCGATGACGTCATCAGATTGGAAGTTATGGTAAAAAGTTTTCTTATTTTTCAAAATTTGCTAAAAAATCAATAGTAACAGATTTAAGCGTGAATTGTGAAGTTGATAATTGGTGTACTTCTTCACACAGATGAAGCACCGACGTTGAAAACCTCTTTATTTGCGAACACGAAAATCCCTTTTGCATACTGTTACTGTGCATTGGCTGCTGTATGCGTGGATGCCCAATATCTGTCTGTAACGTGTGGCCGGCAGCGCACTGGCGTAAGGCATATACGCAGGACCTGGCAAAATGCCGAGCACGTGGTGCCGGGAGCAGATCCCATTATATGGAACGCCAAAAGAGACAAATGTTTAGAATCTCTAATCTGTGTACTTTGCGCGATAACAATAATGGTTCGTATTGTATTTTGCATTGCACGTCTGATTGAGTTGAAACCTTGCAGATAGTTAGGAAGGGAAGGTTTATAAACGGAGATTGACTTCATGTGATGACAATGTCATCAACCAACGAGTCACGTGACATTAGAGGTGCACTATTTAAAACTCTTGAAGTATATGTCCAATTGGGTTCAAACTTTGAAAGGGAAGTGATTTAGACGATTATTGACCTCATGTGATGATGACGTCATCATCAAAGGTGCAGCCTTCACAGCACTATATACATGTACCGTGAAGTACATGTCTAATTGGGTTCAAATGTATCTTGAAAGGAAAGAACTCTAGACGAACACTGACCTGATGTGGTAATGATTTCATCATGTGATTAGTCATGTGACATTAAAAATACATTCTTTACAGACCCATATCTTGTGTACTTCATGCCTGATTGGGCTGAAATTTCGTAGATAGCTAGAATGGGAAGTGTAACAGGCAAGGTGACATGATGTAAACTGTGCAAACTTTAATTCGTTATATCTCCCAAGGTCCAAAAGGGTTAGAATATTTCGTCATAATGAGGTCATCCAAAATAATATTAGAAACTTTGGGAACTCTTGGAAGATGTTTGAATAAGAAGTGAGAAATGAAAGTGTGGTAGTATCCCACATGAAGTAATTGCCCTTTTCTTAAGAAAAAAAGAAAATGCGAAAAAGTCCTTTGCTCTGTCCTTAAGACAGACAAAACCTCTAGTTTTATGTGTATTTATTTTTTGCAGTTAATTGGTAACGTTTGTCTGTAGTTTCTGTAGTGTTGTCATACATGTCCATGTAGCGTCCACTCGACAAGCGTATGCTTCTGGGGGGTCTCCATCCATCAACTAAATATGTACCATCGTTATCTCTGTATATTATCTGGAAATAAAGTGACGTGAAAGTGAGTAGAGCTGATGTAAATGACAGCCAACAAAAATATAACTGACTTGTCAGGGTGCCCGGAGCGCTGCGCCACTTCGCAGGCACGGCTGGCCACGCAGCGGTGGCTCGGGCTAGACTTCACAGGTACATGTATGACATTGTGTTTAGTGACTGATTTCATTCTTCAAATGTTGCCGTATAAGCCGCAGGGACATTTTCAATGTATAAGCAGCGTATATTCCGAAAGTTACGGTATCTTAAAAATATATCTTTATTAAAAAGAAATATTGATGAGCGGAACTCAAAAGCAAGCAGGGAGGTTTGTTTGAACCCCCCGAACCCCTCCAGCCTACAGGCCTGGTTGGTGAGGGTGAAAGAATAATCAAGTATGGTATGGGTCAAACTGGGAGTGGATTTTTTCCAGTCATCTACATGTGTATGAGGTCAGATTGAAGACATTGTTTGATTTTGGTGTCAGAGAAGGGGATATGGTGGCTGACATTTGCTTTTTTGGTGCCTACATGTAACTTAGCTACATGTATTTAGCCAGCTTTTTCATCACCTGGAATACTGCAATGGCCGCAGTGTTACCCAGATGTTGAATGTTAATGAAAATAGCTGGATGTCACAAACTAATTTTATTCTGAGGTATGGGATGACAAATACATGTAGCTTGTATGGCACTGAGACAATCACTAAAAACACAGCCACTGAAGAAGTTTGACATTTTTTATCAATTGTACATGTAGGGCCTGGAGGAATGGAGAATGGTAAATAACTCAGCTTTGAACATAAAAAGTTTATACATGTAGAAGTGCGGGTACCACTGTTTCATCTGAAAATCTGAGAATACTTTGCCCTAAAAGAGCAGGGTTACTTTTGCCCATGTCACAGACTCAGTGGGGGGGGGAAGGAGGGAGAAGGGGATTCCCTCCCCAAGAACTCAGCAGTGCCGTGCTCGATTTTGTAAAAACCTACCAGGCATGTAAAGACAGTTTTTTTCATGACAAATGCAAAGTTTGAACTCATTATATGCTTTTGTTGTTCTGGTCATATGAAGTTCAAGGCTACATGCATACCATACCAGCTATGGGTACCAGTACCAGCCTGCGTACATTGAGTACCACAGTGGAAAAAGTATACGTTGGTGGCTGATCTGTCGCAGAAAAATCTACGCTGCGCAAGAAAAGCATACATACTGTACATGTATCATTTTCACAATATTGTAGCGTGCCGCCGACCCTCACACTCGCCAGTGGTGTGCCGTCGGACAGACGCTCAGGATTAGGCCCTCCCGACGAGCGGTTATCGGGAAAACCTGGGACGTACCTCCGTTTGGGAGAAATGTACCCCCAGGCACCGCATGAAATCCGCAGTCACCCACACTTTCTCACTCTATGTGTGCACTCTGATTTATTCACTCCTATCTAGGCGTCTCCGTGGCGGGAGACTTGAATGTAATGGAACTCACTCAACACTTGTTATTCCACTCACCAACTCGGCTGCGTACCTGCTTGGTAGCTCCGGTTGCCGCGGGGTCCTCGGTCCGGCCGATTACTCTAAAGTGACCCAGGAGTGCGAGTTTGTGAGAGCTAGCTCGCGTGTGTACCAAGACTAACGTGCAACATGCAGAGCGCGACGTGCAGGCAAAGAGCGACGTGCAGGCAAAGAGCGACGTGCAGAAAAAGAGAGCGACGTGCAGCGAGCGCTGCCTTATATACCGCTAGCAACACACGCACTGGCTGCAGCGGCGCGGAGCCACCTCGCCGGGTACCAGCCCTAGACTGGCACTAGGCCAATGTTTCGTTACACAGCCTTGCCTTAAGTTTGGTGAGTCCCTTGACCATATAACTTACAATAAATAAAACAAAGAAACATTGGTCGTCTAAACCTATAGGCGCCTAAACTTATACATTTTAAAGATTTGTCCTTTCGTTCTAAGGAACGAGCTCTGGAAATCTGCGGCCTAAACAGGCTCCAAGTGACCTAGGTGCAGTCGTTTAGAAACTTTACAACATGTTCCAGGTCCTCAACTCAAATAACTTTAAAACTTTGGGATCAAAATAAGCAACAAAACATTGTACAACCTTTTTAGGCGCAAGGCGATTACTGTCCTCGCTTAACTTCTGGTAATCTAACGATAAACTGAAAATGTGATTTACACGGAACTTCCTTTCTCAAATTGAATAAGTTCCTATACAGGTTCTAAGCTTCTTCCACGTACTTAAATAAATTCTTATGACTGTAAACATGAAACTCTTTAAACAACCAACACAGCTTCTGCTCTTAGTTTAGCTTTTATGGCCGCAACTATTAAACTATAGAATACAACTTTTCACTTGGGTTAAACAACTTTCCGATGTAAGAAGGTAAACTTAGGTTACAAACTCGTGACCTCCGAATGTATACATAAAAACAACTTATAGTTTCTTCTTGACTCAGAAACCAGCCTTAAAATCAACATCGAAAACGCGCTCAGTTTCCTCTCGGGTAACCAAAAGTCTTCCGTGGTACAGGGTACGGGTCTTCCTCTCGGTGATCTTGGTCACGTTGCCAATCAGGGAACCTTCCAGGTATTCCTTGCTCATGGACGGCCCCACACTCTCTGTCTGGGATTCTTCATCAAGGATGATCCGGCGAAACTTCGCTGGGGGCGGCGACTCAAATGTACCCCCCGCCTCCTTAGGCTCACTTGCTTCCTTCAGAACGACGACACTGTAGTGACGGGATGAATAATCCTGCAGGGTTCGCGTCTCTCCAAGGTAAGTTTCCTTTTTCTCCGTCTCGGCGATCTTCACAACTTGTCCAGCGAAGAACCTTCCCAGGGGCATCCCTCCTGAGTGTCGTCTTGGCTCCTCTGGTGTGGCAGCAGTGCTACTCCTCGACCCAGTATTCTTTAACCGCTGCAGCTGCCGAACCAAGCTCAACGGCTTCCATCCTGCTGGCGGCATAGGCAAA
This sequence comes from Acanthaster planci, assembly GCF_054643075.1. Taxonomy (NCBI): domain Eukaryota; kingdom Metazoa; phylum Echinodermata; class Asteroidea; order Valvatida; family Acanthasteridae; genus Acanthaster; species Acanthaster planci. Next base: position 116,440 of record NW_028257649.1, on the reverse strand, counting down.
TTTTCCTCCGGCTTGCTATCCCACAACATCGACAAAATAGGCGATGATGCAAGCTCGAGGACATCCTCCCCACTGTCCGGCGACAGTCCAGCTGCAGTTCCCTGCTTGAAGTTATGCTTCGCCTCAGGCTTCTCAGACTCGCTTTGGGACACTGTCGTCTACGCTCTGTCCCCTAGCTCGGCGTCAACAGCCTCCGAACGCTCAGGTGTTTGCCCACCTGCCTCCTTCATTGCCTCGCCTAGCTTCGGCTCTACACCATCGGTTGGTGCTCTAGACACAGTGTTAGATGGAGTTTTCGCCTGCCCAGGCTTCTTGACACTTCCGCCATGATTTCTGCTGGGGAAGTCTTTCACCTGCTCGTGCCTGCGTTTCTTCTCTGCCATGTTCTTGGATTTCCCTGTGCTATCCCTTCGACGTCTGTCTTCGTGGGCCTCGTAGGTCTCACTCTTGATCTCCTTCACCTCGTTTACGCAGTCTGGGTGACAATCACGGTAGTGTGCCTTCAAATTATCCCAGCGACTATTCTTATGGGCGCAGTGCCTGCACCAGTAGTGTACCCGCGGCCCATGTTCCGTGACTACAATAGGTGGCGTTCCAGGCTTCTTTTGTGAAGGCTCGCCTGGCACTTAGGACACTTAGTGCGGTCCCCATCGTCTTTATCTCTTGACTTCTCCTGTCTCTCTCGGTCCATGGTGAATCTGTGTAGCGCCTGCATGGGAGGAAAGCAAAGGATGCATTTTACTTCTAGAGTGTTTCTCCCTCTCTCACATTCGCACAATCATGCACGCTTAAAGGTATCTCTGTGGCACTCGTCGATGCCTGGGGGGATTTCGACGCAGCGCGGTAGGCGCAGAAGGAACTTCAGGTCCCTCCGTGTCGTCACATCTGGTTGGAATACCGGGAAATGGGTTGTGTCGCTTGGGTGTGTCAGCAGCATGAGCTGGTTGTGGTGACGCTGCAATGGTGAACCCAGTGGGCACGAGACGTCGTTATGACGTCTTAAAGACGTCTAATATTGACGTCTTATTAATGTCTTTTTTGAGTCGTATATGCAAAGCCAAAAGACGTCAGCATCCTGACAAGTAAACGACGTCAGTGTCCCGACTAGAAAAAGACGTCAGCGTTATGACGAGTAAAAGATGTCAACATTGCGACTAACAAAAGACGTCAACATCGAGACTAATAAAAGACGTCAACATTGAGACTAATAAAAGACGTCAACATTGAGACTGATAAAAGACGTCAACATTGCGACTAAAAAAAGACGTCAACATTGCGACTAATAAAAGACGTCAGCATATTGAGCAGTAAAAGACGTCAGCATTAAGATGTCTTTTATCCATCAAATATCAAGGAAAAAAGACATCTGCATTGAACGAGTCATTTTTTTAAACTTTTTTATGATAAAAAGAAGTTCACATGCCTTAACACGCTGCCTGGCTATACAATAAATTTTGACTGAAGCGACTGTTTACAACTAAACAATTTTTTTTTATTTAACTCTGATTCTTCATATTATAATAACCTGTTAGCACACTTTGCTGAAAATGATGGTCTACACAAATATTATGTACCAATAATATTTCTGGTAAATTCAATGGCTTTTGACGGACAATTACAATTGCACCCAACACGATCAAAGTGACGATGAAACAAGGTACACTTGTGTTTACACTTCCTGGATAAAAGCAGTTAAAAGGTTTTACTTTTACGGACAAGGCAAGAATGGGAAACATTAAGCACACAGTACATGTACATGTAGTATAAGCCATGTAACTGAATATTTGGCAGAACAAAACATTTCCAACCAGGCAAGACTTAGTAAAATACGTTTTAGATGTACATGTAATGGCATTTATGAGTGGTAGAAAAACCAGACATCAGTTAATGAAAAGATGTATGCTTGTACTAATAAGACAATTCAAATCGAGTTGGCTTAGAATTTAAAAAAATGGAAATATTGAACACTTTTTAGACAAAATTTTGTCTCATGCAGTGGTTTGTCAAATTTTTAGAAAACAGACTATCCTGGAACAGGATGATCTAGTCAGTTACAATTTAAATTACTGAACGTGTTTTAATCCTGCAAACAATTTTACCCATGCCCCCCCAAAAAAACACATCAGACGTGTAATTTTGTTATAACCGTACTTTAAACAGCATTCATTGCTTCAACCTGAGGAAATAAACCTGAAGAAACAATGTACATATTTTACTTGAACAACAAAAGGTTTAAAGTTTCAAATAAGACCCAATACAAAAATAAGCTTTATGCTCGTTAGTTCAATATCACCGAAATATATGAAACAGCCAGGAAACAGGCCATCTGATGCACTAGACGGGTCGCACAGTTATCCGGTGGGCATGCCTGCTGAATTACTCAGGGCTCTTGGTTTGTCTCTGGTAGGAATACTAAGCTTGAAGTACTTCTCTATTCGTTGTCTTACTGCAGACACTGTTGTGCCGTGTGATGCAACACTTCCTGCAAATGTTAGACAAATAAGACAATTTATTTTTGTAAAAACTATAAGGACTTTGGTGGCAGTAAATAAACCGGTCCTCTACCATTGTTTACACCACGTCTGAGCTGAAGTGCGCATGTTCATTGTGATTGAGAATGAAAAAGAATTTTTCTGCCACCAACTGTCTCGAACATGTCTACATCGAGTGGCCAATATTGTACATGTACATTGCATCACATACATGTACTGTCATTACATTTTCACAGTTTAGTCTCACCAATACAATGGTATAACATTTAATCTTAAAAGGGTAAATTAGACTTATTGACACTGTTAGTATTTGCCATATTTGATGACACTGAAGTATGGGTACTGTGGCAAGCCCAGATGCTCCTTACTGCACTACGACTGCGAGTCTACGTACGACTACGAATAAACACTGTCTGTGGTCCACCCAGGGAGGTAGGAAACAACCGTGGCCAACCCGGTTGACTGTTGAGGATTAAAATTATTGCGTTTAAGCCTGACCTCTGCTTCACCAACAATGCCCATACGTAACAGAATTACAGTTTATAAGCACTTACCTTTTAAGGAAGGGCCTAACCCGTCTTTCTCTTCTTTAAACGGACAAGCTGCTTGCAGCGATACTTGTACATGTATGTACTCGAGCTCTCTTAATTCAAAGCACGGACAAAATTATGAAGTAGTCTGGTTCCCTGACCTGAAGATCTTTATTCCATTTCAAATACGTGTAGACGCCAAAGTCAATAGACCTAACCGTAGTTATGGAAGCCCGTTTTGACTTTTGGACATGACCTCAGTCTTTGCCATCGCTGGTTCCAGTCGGCATGCTCAGAGTCTCCTTGGAAGGCTGGAACCAGCTAAGACTAAGCCAGAGCCACTATAGTAGGGCGGTGCACACGCTCGAAGCCAGTCGTTGCTTGCGAGCAAGCAGGCAATGAAAGAAAATAGCCTCATCCATTCTAAATGTAGGGGTATTTTAATGTCATGTTTTTTAAAATCAGACGAGGGGGTTGAGGGTCAGTTCCACTGCAAATAATAATAAATCACAAGCAGGTGTACTAAACCATACTCGCAATTCCTCTAGTGTTAAAATTTCCCTGTAAACTGGACATTCGCACTATTGCTATCCCACACATCCCTCTTGACGAATAGATGAGAACAGTCAAACAGAACAGTCACCTGCGGCCGCAGGCGGGATTTCGCAATACACTGTATGCCATTGCTCTGTCGGACCATAAACCGAGTGAGAACCGGCAAAATCCGAGACGAACCAAAAGTCACCGTGCACAATCTTCATAAAGTTATCTAAATCTTTTTCTGTTGTATGTTGACGATTTGATAACGACTGTAAAATGACGTCGTAAAGACGTCGTGTGTTTCATGTATTGCTTGTTGAAGAAAACAGTTCAAACAGAGAGAAAAAAAGACGTCGTTAAGACGTCGTTTTCTCCGTTCACTGTATATGAGGTACCGATGATTCGATAATGACTGCAAAACGACGTCTTAAAGACGTCATGTTTTTTTGTGGTCATGGTTGCTGAAGAAATGTTTCTAACCGAGGATAAAAGACGTCTTTAAGACGTCGTTTTTTTGTCACGACCACTTTACGACACACGACCACATAACGACCACAAAAAGACGTCTTTCATGCGTCGTGTGCCCACTGGGAAGGGGCTGGCGTTTGGATTTAGGGGTCGCCCCCTTCGTATGGGTGTTTCGCTTTGCCCATTAGAATTACTTCCTGACGCTTGCGTTCGAGCAGGGCTTCTGTTCTCTGGTTGTCTTTGGCTTAGGGTACTTGTGCTGGTTTCTTCTGGCCCATCTTTGATCCATGCCACAAGGGGCTCCCCTGTGTAGGGTTTCTACCTGTCGCGGTGCACCACTTTCATCTTCCCTCGCTTTTTTCGTTGAATCCGGAAGATGACCTCAGACAGCTGGTGTACAATTAGATACGGGCCTTCCCACCGGCACTGCAATTTAGGTGAAACGCCCTTCTTTTTTGCAGGGTTGTGCAACCATGCAAATTCTCCTACCACCAGCTTGTCGGTTGCAGACCGTCTGTCGTAGTAGTTCTTCTGCCTCCTTGCACTTTGTTTCAGACACTTCCGTGCCCGATCATGTGCAAGACTCAGCTGTTCCCTCAGTTGTTGCGCATTGTCTGTGCCTATGCCATCTTCGTCTGGTTGGCCGTCACTATGTTGTTCGATGGTCAAGTCGACTGGGAGGCGCACTTCCCGTCCAAGCATTAGCATGTTGGGCGATGCGCCTGTAGACTCCTGAGGCGATGCCCGGTAGGCGAACATGGCCAAAGGAATCTTCTCGTCCCAGTCTCTTTGCCGCCGATGAGGTTCTAAAATCATCGAGACCATCGCAACCAATGTACGATTGAAGCGCTCAATCATCCCATCACTCTTCGGATTATAGGGGGTTGTGCGGGTTTTTTCAATCCCCAGTAGGCGACACATTTCGGAGAAGACCTGAGACTCGAAGCTACGCCCTTGGTCAGAATGTAGGACTTCGGGCACACCGAAGCGACAGACAAACTCTTTGACGAACTTGTCTGCAACCGTTGTAGCTGTCTGGTCAGGGATTGGGTAGGCCTCCGTCCACTTGCTCAGGTAGTCGCCTATAACAAGTATGTACTTGTTAATTGCCTCTCTCTGTCACCGGCAAAGGGCCCAACACGTCCAGCGCAACCCTTTCCATAGGCGCCCCAACCATTTTCTGCTGTAGCGGAGCTCTTCTAGTCTTCGTAGGTGATTTTTTCCGGGCGCAGACGTTACATTTTCTGAGAATGGATCGCACATCTGCCGCCATGCCGGCCCAGTAAAACCTCACCTTCACCTTTGCCAGCGTTTTCTTAACACCTAAGTGTCCCCCTGAGACACTTCCATGTAGTTGGCTAACAACTTCCTCTTGGTATTTGGTAGGCAGTACTGTGCGCCACCTTATCTCCCGTCCATCATTGGACTCCCACTTCCTGTGGAGAACTCCTCCGCGTATCTCCAATTGGCCCCAGTGGGTCTTGTATGCTCTCGCCTTAGGTGACAATCCGATGGCGCCTGCCAGGCCGCTCTGACTTGGGTTCTCTTTGGTAGCTATGACCAACCTCAATGTCTCTTCTTCCAGCTGAGCCTTCCGTAGCTCTTCTGCATCTAATGCCGGCTGCACCGTCACTACCCTTGAATGGGACACTGAGGCTGCACTTATTTGCTTCGTCGCCTGTTGTTCATCCATCGGCGGGCTGTCCACCTTTTGCATCTTCTCCTCTCGGCCACACTGGGTGCAGGGTTTCCTCGACAGACCATCCGCATTACTGTGAGCACGCCCTGGTCTGTGCACGACAGTGAAGTCAAACTCACTGATCACCTGCAACCATCTTGCCATCTGCCCTTGAGGATCTTTAAAATTCACAAGCCATCGCAAGGCTCCATGGTCGGTCCGAATCGTGACCCTACGCCCGTACAGGTATTGTCGAAACTGTTTCAGGAATACCACCACCGCCAGGAGCTCACGCCTCGTAACGCAATAGTTACGCTCCGCCTTGCCTAGCACCCTGCTCGCATAGGCGATGACTCGCTCTTGCCCGTCAATTACCTGTGACAGGACAGCTCCAATACCAGACGCACTAGCGTCAGTATCCAAGATGTAGTCGGCTTCAGCAACGGGGTAGGCAAGTCTGGCGACTCCTGTAGTCTTGTCTTGAGCTCCTGGAAGGCATCCTCGCAGGCGTCACTCCAAATGAAGTTCCTTGACTTCTCTGTGAGACTGTGTAGTGGGCGTGCGATGTCTGCAAACCCTAGAATGAATCTTCTATAATAAGATGCAAGCCCAAGAAAGCTCTGCACCGCTCTCGAAGTCTTGGGTGTTGGCCACTCTCTGATGGCGCGAATCTTATCTGGATCTGTGGCGATGCCTTCGCCTGACACAATGTGTCCAAGGTATAGCACGCTCTTCCTAAATAGGTGACATTTCCGGGGCTTCAACTTCAGACCCGCGGCTCGAAGGCGCTGGAAGACTGTCCCCAGGCGGTTCAATTCCTCCTCGACGGTCTTCGCAAACACGATTACATCGTCTAGATAGACTAACAGGGTCTCCCAGTGCAGGCCAGCCAGGACTCTCTCCATCAGCCGCTCGAAGGTGGATGGCGCATTGCATAGCCCGAAGGGCATGACACGCCAGGCGTACAAGCCACCTCGGACTACAAATGCCGACTTCTCTCTAGCTTCATCATCAAGCTCCACCTGCCAGTACCCGCTGGCGAGGTCTAATGTGGAAAACCACCTGCTGCCTGCAAGGGTATCGAGAGACTCATCGATGCGGGGTATAGGGAAGGCGTCCTTGATAGTCACTGCATTGAGACGACGATAGTCCACGCAAAATCGCTGGCTACCGTCCTTCTTCCTCACAAGGACCACATTTGATGCCCAAGGACTCTCGGTGGGCTCTATTCTTCCCTCCTTGATCATCCCCTGTATTTGGCAGTCGATTTCCTTCTGTTGCTTTGGCGGAAATCGCCTCGGCCGCTCCTTTATAGGACGCGCTGCACCTGTATCTATCTTATGTCGAACCAAGTTCGTACGACCAATGTCGTTGTCACTCCTTGCAAAGACGTCTTGGTTTCTGCTCAAGAGGTCAGCTATTCTGCCATGGTACTTCCCATCCACTTCCTGGATGCTTCGGTCGTACAACTCTTTCAGGTGTTCCGGGACTGACGCAGCTGTTCCCAACTCAGTAGGTGAAGGTCCCCCAGTGCCATCGACGTCGTCACCTTCCGCAGGCGTAAGGAACCCTACCATGGTTCCCTCCCTCACGACGCACTCTCTTTTCCCAGGGTTAAATACTCGCACAGGAAGCACCTCTTCCTCTGAGTTGACCAGAACTCGCGCTACGATCATGCCCTTGTCTGCTACCTCACTCCGATCCGATGGTTCTATGAGGCCAAACTTACTGCTGAGCTGCTCACCCATCACTAGGGCTGGCATCAACGCCTCGTGGCCTGCTGGGACCCTTGTGGTTTCCCCCACAACTACCCGGGCACATAGGCCTCCCCCACGTTGGTCCGTACAATTCATCTTCTCCCCGCTCAGCGTCAGCTCACAGGTCCGAAAGTCCGGGGAGCCCTTGGTTGATAACAGGAAATCCATCCCCAGGATCCCCTCAACTTCTCCCGTTTTGCCAAACACAGCTCGAACTGGACATGTCGTCTTGCCAATCTGCACTTCCACCCAGGCCCTGCCGAGAGTATCCATCCGGCTACCGTCAGCGTTCCGAACACCTATGCCATCACTCTCCAACCCTGGCTGCTTTTCTTTGGGTATTCGGAAGTAAAACTCCGAAGACAAGACGGAGTCAGTTGCTCCCGTGTCCACCAACAGCTTCACATTGACTCCCCTGACCTTCGCCTGCACAAAAAGCCCTGCTTGTGCCTTGTGGTCACTGTTTGGTCTCACATCGCCTTTCTCTATATTTCGCCTCTTTAGGCTGTCCTCGCCTTGGTACTCTGGCCCCTTTGCTGTTCCAGCTGTCCCTCGGGCCGTTGAGTCAGCTGGCTGTCGTTTCCCGACTCCTTTGCGCCCCGTTTGCCCCGTTGCGGACAATCACGTGCAAAATGGCCTTTGCCTTTGCACCTGTAGCACACGTCGTCTGACGTTGCCTCGCGCCTGACAGTAGTCCTAGGCGCTCCTTGTCGCCTTCCTTGCGTAGCCTCGAGCATTTTCGTCATCCGCTCTAGCCATTCGCGAACTTCCTTGTCGCTCTTCTGAAAAGACTCCTGCAGTTCGCCACATCTTTCCTCAAACTCGTTTCTAACTGCTTGCAGTGAATTGCTTGGTGCTCCATCCACCCCTCTGGCAAACTTCGTCCGCTTGTCGCAACGTTGCTCCTCAATCTTGAGGAAACCCTCTGTACTCAAGGCGGCGCGGATGGCTTCATCCAAGGACGACGGTTTGGCCCTGAATACTCCTTCACGGATGGCCTGCTCCCGTATCGCATCGGAGAAGTGCCCTCGCACTAATCGATCACGGCCCTCTTCTGTCAACTCCGGATAAGCCAGCGCCGTCAGATCACGTATGGACTGCCCCAGCTCTTGCAGCGTCTCCTTTTCTCTCTGACGCCTGTGGCGAAGTTCCATTAGGTGGTTCTCCGCCAGTTGCCCAGGCCCAAACCGTTTCTCAAGGAGGCCAAGCAGCTCCTTATAGGTGACTTCTTTTCCGCTGGTGGCCAGGTTCCCCAAAATCATGCAGGCTTGCTGCTAGGAAAACCTTTGCCTCCTTGTCAGTCCATCTGTTGGCCAACTTGCATGCTGCAATGTGCTGCTTATACTCTCGCCATGGAGTTTTTCTGTTGAATTTGTCTGGCAGGATGTTCGGCCGTTTCCCGCTACCTGTTGTCGCACAGCTTTCCGTCTCCACCTTTGCCTTCACTTTCTCTTCGGTACTGAGTGACTCCAACAGGCCATATCCGCACTGGGTACCCTGACTCACATACATTGACCAGCGTTCAGTCACTCTCGATGGTGACGTCTCTCTGCCGGTGGGTGTCCACCTCTCGCTGTCGCTGCAGTAGGCGTCGAAGTGGAGGGTTGTGTAGGCGCCGGTGTAGGCGGAGGCGCAGCTACCAGAAATCTTCTTCTCGGTTTAGGGGTGGGTCGAACCTTTGGCCCCAAGGTTGCAATCGACAAGTATGGTTCCCCTTGACTCGTGTCAAATCTTGCTAGTAGTTCTCTCACTTGCTGCTGAAGGCGCTGGTTCTCAGCTTTCAGAAGTTCCGACTCGTTGTGCTGGAAGTTGCTGTCTGACGAGTCGTACGTCGACAGGTCGCCATCAAAATCTATGAGGCTAACTGCCATCTCGCCTAGGTAGGTGTTGCACCTTCCCACACCCTGTATAGGCTACCGGTCACTGCTGATTCTGCGATGCCAATCCCACTTCTGACACCAAATTTGTAGTGTGCCGCCGACCCTCACACTCGCCAGTGGTGTGCCGTCGGACAGACGCTCTGGATTAGGCCCTCCCGACGAGCGGTTATCGGGAAAACCTGAGACGTACCTCCGTTTGGGAGAAATATACCTCCAGGCACCGCATGAAATCCGCAGTCACCCACACTTTCTCACTCTATGTGTGCACTCTGATTTATTCACTCCTACCTAGGCATCTCCTATACAGGTGGCGGGAGACTTGAATGTAATGGAACTCACTCAACACTTGTTATTCCACTCACCAACTCGGCTGCATACCTGTCTGGTAGCTCCGGTTGCCGCGGGATCCTCGGTCCGGCCGATTACTCTAAAGTGACCCAGGAGTGCGAGTTTGTGAGAGCTAGCTCGCGTGTGTACCAAGACTAACGTGCAACATGCAGAGCGCGACGTGCAGGCAAAGAGCGACGTGCAGAAAAAGAGAGCGACGTGCAGCGAGCGCTGCCTTATATACCGCTAGCAACACACGCACTGGCTGCAGCGGCGCGGAGCCACCTCGCCGGGTACCAGCCCTAGACTGGCACTAGGCCAATGTTTCGTTACAATATTCATGTCAAAGTGACCACAGAGAGTTACTCTGAAAACTCTTCAAGGGCTCAGCTCTTACAAAAATGCACTGATTGGAAAAAATTGGGAAGGGACAAATTCTGCCTCCTCCCCCAGCTCATTTAAGGTGAACTTAAGTTCGAGAATGCGAAGACTGCATCTGACAGTGTTGAGGGCAGGATTAAAGGAGCCGTCAGTGTAGATTTGAAGTATATTGTAAGCTGTTCCAAAGAGTGTTCATTATTTTGTTACCGATATTACCTCTGACATTGATGTCGATATGTAATATTTGGAAGATTTTATGCCATGAGGAAGGTGCTAAGCAGGGAGAAAGTACATGTAACAAAAGGGTATTGGAGTTTTCTGTGTGGTTTGTCTCCTTATTAAGTAGTATTTAGGGCAGTTGTTTTGATCTGTACTGTATGGTTTCAGTGGTTAAATACAAATCATTAAGAATTGATGGTAAAGGGTTACTGGTGGGTTATCACATTGAAGTTGGAGATGAATTCGGGAAGCGCACTGGAGAGCTCCAGTTTAGAGTTTAAGAGCTTGATAATGAATGCTGTCCAGTTTTTGTGTCATTCATGTACACGTGATAGTAGAATCTGAATGAAAGCTTCACATCTGTACTCAAGAATATGTTTGATACACCAGTTCACTAGTAAATTCTAATTTGTGTGCACACTATGCACATGTACAGTGTACATGTAAACTGGCAAGTGGAAGTAAGAAGCTTGTGTGGCCCATTGATAATGTGCAGGGCCCAGATTTCAATGTCGTGTCTCTCAGCTTCTGTACCTTTTTTTCACTTTTGTCTTTGGAAAACCTCCTAAAATCATTATACCTTTTACTCTTTGGTCTAAAAGGGTTTTATTCTAAATAACAAAACACAAGCTTTGCTTCTCCCCAAGTGCATGATCGATGTCAAAAGAACTAGTGCTCCTTTATGACCAAGTCCAATTACATAAAATAATTTTGTACTTCAGGGTACTATGCATCACTTGTACTGTGCAGAATCGCAGGTTAAATTGCAGGCTACAGTACCTTCAGACAGGGTTTAGATATTTATTTACCACAGATATGCACACATACCTGTAGATGGTCAACTGAGAATGCTGGATGGCACCCAAACATATCGCACATCTTGGTTTCACCATGTGATTCTACCTCCATGGTTTCACAGCTCATGCACACAGAACGGACCTCATGCTTTTTGAACGAACAACATTTTCAAGTTTTATTGTGTTCCCCAAAAATCTCACTCACATCAGAAAGTAATAGGCATAATGATTTTAGAGGGTTTCCTGTAGACAAAAGTAAAAACAAGTACAGAAGCTGTGAGAATAATGATGTTGAAATTTCTGCCCTTCTACATTTTCAATGGGCTGCTCAAGCTTGTTGCTTCCACTTGCCTTTTATATGCATGCGTACATAAATAAGAGTTTATTAGTGAACTGGTCTATTAAGACAGAGTGTAACTGAAATAGTACATGTATATTACAGTCAGTGCCCAATATGTGATTCTGTTGATACAGCAGTTAAGTTTTCTTTTGCATTTTACAGCGATGTTATCTATTAACTTGTCAATAGTAACACCCAGGAATTTGGTCGATTGCAAGATTTGGATTCAGTGGTTTTGGATAAACTTAAATAGAGAGTTATTGGTCTTCTTTGTAAAAATGACTGCAATTGTGTTGGGATGAGATGCTTTAGCTTGAAACCCAATATTTCGCACTAGAAGAGAATGTTGTCGAGACGTTTTTGGATTTTTTCCTCAAGGAAAGAGATGTTTCTGTTGGATTTCTAAATTTCTACCAGTATACATGTATATTACCGGTATCTGCATATTGAGAAACTCTGACATTAAGGAGGTTGTGAGAGTGATCAACATCAAGAGTAGTAGGCTAATAATGTTGCCCTGGGGGACAACATTTTCTGAAATTCTTTCAGTGGAAAGGGTTTTAGTCTTATTTGTACCAGTAGCTTGCATTTTCTAAGAAACTTGTTTTTCAGGCTTTGTTGATGGCCAATTCAAGATTAAGGATGTGGTATGGAGTGGATAGGGTGACAAAATGAAGATACAGTGTATGGCAGGATCTTTCCCCAGTTGGAAAATGGGAATGAGGTTAGTATCTTTCTACTGTTTGGGACATTGAGAAGTGTGCCAAATCAGGTTGAAGATTAAAAGTATTCCCTGACTTTTATGGGAAAATGTTTGATGTCCTTATTGTTGATTCCATCTTTGCCAGGTGTTGTGCATTTGGAGGACTCAATGGCATGATTCCATTCATGTATATTGTACATGTAGCATGTCCTACTGATCAGGGTTCGACACTGGTATAGAATCACACACAGCCGCAACTCGCTGTTTTTGGTCACGAAATCTGTTTTAATGCTGTTGTCCACAACAATGCATTTTCAGCTCAGCTCTAAACATGGCGCCTGACGGCAGGGACTGCGCAGGCGCGAGGCGGGAAAACCGCGGGCTGTTCGCATACCAGTGCGGGCAGCCAGCCAACTCCATGCGGGTCCGAGCTGGCGCCCCCACCGGCCAGACCCGCCGGCGCTACAATATTGATTGAATGGTTCATTAAATACATTAAAGTATCATTGTTATCATTTAGATTGAGATTGTTTTCAGTGTCTTGTTACATGTAAGTATTGATGGAAGAGGGACTGTAATTTTCAGTTCTACTGATTTTGGCAAAGTTGTTGACCAGTGCCTTGGCTTTATCTTTATAAGTACCAGATATGATATCATTGCCATTGTAGTGTTAAACTGGATAGTACCGTACCCCTTGTTTGGATAGGATCAATCCATTTGATCTTGTTTCTGATAACTTTTGTGTAAGTCTTGGGATTATATTATCGCAAAATCTTTGCAATTTTTATTTTTTAGCAGCTTTAGTAGTTTTCATAGCAATGGCACATACATGTACCTTTTTATAAATTGTAATTTATTAATTGAGATTCTAAGGTTTCTCAAAGCCTGATTGTGTCTTTCCATGTAAACATGAAAGGCACTGTCTAGTATGATGGTTCCACCTCTGACTTATTACAATCAAGAGTGAAGTCAAGGAGAGTTGTGTTTTGGTGCAAACCCTGTTTGCCATCTTTGCCTTCACCGAGTCAGAGGATGGGAACTACATGTACACTGTATGTGTATATTCACACCAGAAGTGATGGCGGCTTCTTCAACCTTGCCCACCTGAGAGCAAAGACCAAACTGGAGGCAGTACTTCCCTGAAAACAGCTCTCTGGAGATGATGCAATACTAGTAGCACACACATACAAGAGGGACTATAATGACTTTAGTTGCGCATACTTGCAAGGAGTTTGGTCTTCTGATCAGTCTATAAAATACCAACATCATGGGGCAAGATGTCAGCTCCAGGTGGAAGGAGAAGAGGAGACGCAGACACCAGCAAGCTTGTTTAGCTCCTATGAACCCAGGCACAGGCTTCACTTGCAGCACTTGCAACAGAGCCTGCCTTTTGAGGATTGGCCAGTTCAGCCACAGCAGGTTATTCAAGTCAACCACTGATTGACCAGCTCAGGCTACATTCAGATGTTTTAAATTCACTTAAAATGGTGGTTACGGTACACCTGATTTGGTGTAACTTTTGCATTGAAACGATGTCTGGACGCTTTCCAAGTTACACCAAATCAGTTTCATTTCAGAGTTAAAATGGGGATTTAATCCACCTCAGAGGGAGGGTTTAGCATTGAACCATAATGGCTTTTGCAGAAATGCATCCGGTTCAGCGCATTGACCTAGAGTTACGTAACAGCTTTTCTTTGGTGCGCTTTTGTTATAAACAATGAGGTGTACAATGTAACCGCATGCTTAATGACCTGTGCAATGCTATCATCCTATAAAACTGCCATTACAACATGGAAAAAAGCGGTCACTCTCGTCTGCCTCTCTGTGGTATATTGCCAGAATTGCCGCTGTAATCGGGAAAAAGCGATACATTTTGTTGTATTTGCCTTCTAAAGATGCCTAAGACTGGTAATATGTCTGTAAGGCTGTGGACTGCTGATGAGCATTTTTCTAGGGCAACCATCATTTGTTGCATTGCAATGATATGTGAACAAGTGTTTCCCGATAGAGCACCATGTTGCAAACATAACACAAACGCTGGTACCTGGGTGACAATCAGCATGTTTTTACAGTAAGTATATCGGCAACCAGTCCAAACCTGCTTCAAGCACACATCGGCCATGTGTGTGTGTACACAAACTTAAGTGGGATTAATTTAAATGAGTGGAAGTTCTTCATGACCCCAAGAAAAGGAGATAGACCGTTTTGGGTTAAAGCTGCCAAATTAAAATGGTTCCAAAGGCTCGGTGAGTTTTAATTTTACGACTGCCATCTGTGGTGAATGACCATTTTAACTTTTACCGTTTTCACTAACACAGTGTCTGAACATAGCCTCAGGTGCAGCTCCATTGTCTTCCGAGACTGACGGATGCCAACAAGCGTTTAATGGTTAGGCAGTGGTCGTTTCCACATGTGTCTTGTAGCACAATCCAATTTCTTGTTGGAGGCTATGCAAGGGGAAGCTGGAGTGAGGGAACTGTGTGATGTGTTAACCCTGGTGCCTTCTCCAGTATTAAGACAAACCAGATTGTTATTGATGTCATCAATAATTTATCCATTGTGGTCAAGTTTAGAGTTGCCACACAGCAGGTTAAGACTGTTGAAATAAAAAAAAGAGCTACCCTTACAAACCAACAGCTTTGGAGATCGATAACAAATCTTCCAAAGGATCCTCAACATACCCGTTTTTTACCAACTCCAACTCCATGCCTTTTAAACAATCTGTCTGGCACTTCCGCTTGCCTGTGCAGCGGCAGTTGCTCACCTGGATTGGAGGCAATGCAAGCCAAAACTCTTAATATCTGTTACAAACAGGGCTAAAGCCTCAAAGATAACTTCCCTTACACTTGAATCCGAGTGTGGCTGATTAATACCCCTCAATTTGCACCCACCTTTAATTTTTGACTGAGCATAAAAAATAAAGGCATCTGATTCCAGAAAGTTCAGCAGCGGATAAATATTTCTTTAACAAATCTACTGGACTATACCTAGAATCTGTCTTATTTCTGACTATTTGTCTACCCTCTCAATACTCGTCGGTTGTGCTTGACAGAATGAGCAGAGTAAAACCCTCATAAATGAAAGAAATGTCACGTTCATACGTGGGGTGGTGATACCCTACAGTGGTGGGGTACACCTAAGTTTTAAGTTGGGCACTGATCTCTCTGGCGATTAAGGTACTCTAAATACAGATCGAGAACTGGCACAAAGAATGATTCTCACTGTACATGTATATTAGAGTTGGTTTAGTTCTATGTGAAATCAAGTTGAGAAATTTAGGACTGTCCCATTATTGAGATTGAGAAAATTTACACATTTGCGGATGGTAATAAATGGAGTTGACAGTGATATGGATTGATTGACCAGTAATGAAAAAAGCTTATGGTGTGAGTGTGATAATTGCAAGAATAAAAAGGTAAGTCATAAGATATGGCAGAGCCAGTGGGCAAAGGGATAATAAAGGATAAAAGGATAATTAAAGGGTAGGCTAAAGGATAAAAGGGCACTGTGCAACCTGCTCTCTCTACAGAGTTCAGCTGTGTAAAGACCACACAATGAAACAATGCAGTATATGTAATAGTCATTGAGTCCTAACATGAAACAGCCGTTATGCTTCATGCATGTGTACAAGTCACATTGCCAAACTAAAAACTTTCACGACAATGCAACAAATAAAATCAGTCCAAATGACGCATTTGTGAACTGACTTGGAGCCCATACTTGGCCCATACATACTACAACAAATCTTTCCATGCAAACAGGCCAACAATAAATGGATGATAAAAGTTGCAAAATGCTTAGGACAAATATGAACTTACGTTCTGACAGAACAAACTCCTGCTAAAGAGAGGCAGATTGTCACGTACGCCATGACAAAGTATGGTGTAGCGTACAAGAATACCTTCATGTCTGGTATGAACTAATGGACTAGAACCCATTGTAGCAGACTAATATTGATGAGGTTACGGTTAATTTATGATTATGACCATGAACAACCGCTGGGGCCACTTTACACAGAAAATACAACGATTTAAATATTATGTCAGGACTGTGTTGAACAAGTAGGAACACTCAAGGTTTGTGAGAAAGTGCGTGGTATGGAAACCTGAGAGAACCCTAGACTTGACAAAGTTTGACCACCACAGAAACATGAGAAATCTTGATATGAGCAAGTTCACTAAATCGTAAAAAAAGTGTATGCCAAAAGACAAATTGTAACTGATCTCAAGGTCATAAGATGTGCCTCTTTGTTTGCATTATACAAGTAAGAATCTATGATTTCCTTTAGAACTGATGCAGGTACTGGCCTTTACTTTGCAATTGGTTAAGAGAGCCATTGTTAAGGCCTTCTAGAGTAAACTTTACGAGTGAAAAGACTGTGGGATCATCAATTCCGGCCATTTTGTGTGCCCAAGATATGGATGTTAACATCTTAATAACTGGTGCTGGGGAATTACACGTTTTACTTAAATGAGTTAAATATAGATATATAATCAAAGGGGTCTTCATTTATGTGCTTTTTCCAAGACCCCTAGCCCAACTGGTTTTTTGCATGCATTATATGTGAGTAAAATATGAAACCCGGCAATTGTGTGCACACCGCTGTGGAAACTGTACGCACATGATTTGACTACTCACACATGAGAACGATGGCAACACATGCGTGATCCATTAGCTGCAGGCTTATCCTGTTTTGTGTTAGTGGAACTTATGTGCAAAACAACTTAGAAAAGTTCTCATTTTCTTACGAGTGGACTGAGATCCTTAAACAAAATAAAATTAGAAATAATAATGTTTGATTTGTTCACTGTTGCTAAAATTACAATACAAAATAACTTCATAAGGGGCAGTAATTTCAAAATAGTTTTGCTTAAAACATGCCCCAGAGAGGCTTAGAATGCACCAGAGAGCATCTTAACTTTAAACCCCATGCCGTAATGGCTTCGCGTTTGTGCTCACAGTTTCAGTTTTTTTTACAATCCTCCAATCACATCCCTGCCAACATGAAGCGAATCTCCTATACCCTGCGTGCCCCCCGCAAGGGTATGCTACTTGCATCACTCAAAATTCCAGTACACATTCCTCCGCCCATTCCACAGCTGTACATTCTGCCCTTCATTCTTGAAGAAAACAACTATGTTCTAATTCATAGTACCCAATCACTCAAACGAACATTTTTACCTTCTTTGGTATATAATACATGTATATTCATCATAAATGGGTGGTTTATTGTGACGACTTTGATGAAGTTTTATATTTGGAAATAACTGGTTTTTCCTTTAATAAACTTCCTGACTGAAATGTTTGGTTTCTGGAGCAGTAAGGAGATGCCAGTATATTAGCTTTTTGGTTGAATACAGGGTACATGTACATGTGTGTATAAATCATCCACAATCAGTTGTTTTTCTTTTGTTGCTTTTCAGGACTACAGTGAGAACGCATCTGTGCTGGTCTACTGACACCATTGTGCTGTCTTGGGAGGGAGCCAGCAGATAGACCACGCCCACCCATTCCACTTTGTCACTATCTGGTGGTCATTAAAGGACACCATTCAGGTCGATGGGGTGTTCTAATGAACGGTTGACTGATGGAGCAGGAAATTCATTAAGGCAGTAAAGAGGTAAGTTTCTATCAGGCCATTTTCGTCATGTCTCAGGAAAAGTATTATGTCGCTGTAATACAAGCATGCATACATGTAGTAGATAGATGTCTCAGAGAGCTTCATTTGTGAATTTCAAAGTTGGTTGGATCTTGTTGATGTTTGCGACAAAACTAGGAATCAGTCAAGAATTTTGTTAGAGATGACCAGTACATTGTCTCTGTAGCGCCACTATGTGAGAATTTCTTTCTGCTTTTTTTAAAGTATTTTGTTTCAGAAGTCATGCAGGGTGATGTCACATATTTCAGGGCATGCTGTTGGGCCATTGAAGGAAATACTTTTTCTGAAATGGAAACAGTTGTGGTCGAGAATTGAGTTCCAGAAGATCTTTGATGTCGTAGTGACTTGTTTTTGGATTGAGTTGCTTTAGTACAGTGTAATTGGTGTTGTTTATCACATGGTTAACTAGGATGTCCCCTTTTTGTTTTTTAATGGGGGACTAGTTTTTGCCTGATGATGTTTTTAGTCAGTGTCTTAGCCCAATGTGGGTCAGTGGGTGAGTTCAAATTTGGTGGCTTCCCAATTTTCTTCTCAATCTGGTGTCACAGAAAAGGTTGATTTGGGATGCCAAGTGGAAAGTGGTTTTAAAGGATTTTTTTTTGGAGTATTGTTCAGGGAATAAATATTAAACTAACGTTTAAGACCAGCGAAGCGCATATTTATTCCCATTCATAAATACCTTTTTATTCAGAGACTCAAAAGAAGTCAACAGATGATGGATTTCCAACAATTTTTTCTAAAACTTCACTTTTATTTTCCCAAACATCCCCATCTATTTTATGGTATATTCCTTTTGAAAATTGTCCAATAGAATAGAAGTAAATAGACTTTGCGTGCGCCTGGGGCATTCTGCGTGTTGCGTCACACACAGACCCATGACTAATAAGGATGGAGTAAACTGTCTCATCCAAGTTTTAGTGTGTGTTTTACACAGCAGTCATTGTCACTTCTCAGCAGGCATGATCAAATGTGAACACATGATCAAGTTGCACGTTTCTCTGCCAGTTTTGTTTTCATTCTTTTTAAACACAATCTCTGGTCACTGCAAGATGCCGAAGTCTGGGAAGAGAGTGGCAGCAACCGTTTGGCCTTCTGAGGGGAGGAAACCGCACTGAAAGCCTCGCTCTGCTACCGGTAAGCCTACGCAAAGCCGGGGAGATGTTTCTGAGGCAACCCCACGTTCGGTTGGGCTAGAGAAAAGTATACTGGCAGCAGCCACACCATCATCTGCAATTCCTTCTAGTGCTGTAGATGGATCTCTCCCACCCGGACGCCCGCAAAGTGCTGCCGCTGCACTGCCTGTGACTTCGGGGCTTGGTGAGTCAGATGTTCACTGCAATCTTTTTCCCTTACCTGTTGTGGGCCACCAATCCATTCCTCATTTAATTTCAATTGGTGATCCTACTCCTAGTATTAGTTCATCTGCATTGCCTTTGACTTCCATCCCTATTTCACTTCAAGCTGTGAGTGCTGTGTCTGCAATGGCTAATGCACAAAACTACACCGCACTAACCAGTGTTTGTGACGAGCTGGGGCTAGAAAAAATTTGGAAACGGGAGTTTGTTGAATTTGGTTCTTTGCTACGGCCAATTCATACTGTGTTTGGTAATACTCATTCTCACGACTTTGTACTTATGATAAGTTTGCCTGAATTACCCACCTTGCAAATTCGCCCCCCAGCTCAGCACATTTGCATAACGTCCACTGAGCAATGGACTTCTGCCATATATGTCTGCTTTCTTGGTTTTTGCATCCATTTACTTGATTTGCCATCTGGACTGCACCCAACAACAGAGCTGCCAAGTGGTACAGATTTTCCGTAATTGGTACAGAAATTGATCGTCATTACCGGTCCGAATTGGTGTGATACCCATTTCTGCAACAATCACGGCTTGCGTATGACGAATCATGCATGAGAACACCACGCCACCGTACTCGCTTGGACATTTCTACGATCGCACGGACTTCGCCATTCTTTCTTGGAAAAGAAATGGCTTCTAAGGCTAAACGTATGAAAAAGCTGCAGACGTTTAGAGAAGCATACCACAAGAAATGGCCATGTATCACGGCATCTTCAATAGGTGAAAATTTTGTGCGATGTACGCTGTGCTCCAGCAAATTCTCGATCGGACACGGGGGATCAAGTGACGTCAAAGTACATGTCCAAGTCATTGAAAAATCGGGCAGGTGAGGATGATAGGGAAGGGAATCAGGACATAGCAACATTTTTCCGCCCCAAAGACAATGGTACCATTCAAGCTGAGGTGTTAATGGTGCAGTTTCTTACCGAGCATACATGTATACCGGTATGCACGTGTTATAATAAGAATTTGGATTACCTGTATTGCGAACATTGGTTTCTATGCCTATGCTGCGGGTGCCCTGTGGAAGTACACACATCATCAAAGGCTGTCCATTTGATTTATAATTTGGCATGCAAAGCAAATATAATACAAAACTGTTTTTCATTAAAATACATGTATATTACTTTCCACATACTGAAAACTCCCATACTACATCTACAATGTAAACATGCTGTGTTGTACAATGCGCATCAAATAAAAATAGTATTTTTGTAGCCAATCTGCTCTGTGAAAGAAGTTACTGATTTCCTTTGAAAATTACTGGTTTTTAGAGTTGAGATTACTGAAATGCTCCGAAAGAACTTGGCAGCTCTGCGACAATTACTGAAATGTACCCATACTGTCCGATCTGCAGCCTTCCATTGCACAGGTTCTGGCTGGCGCGATTATGATATCCAGTTCCATCTTCACCAAACGCGAATGCCTGCTCGTTCCTTGGCCAGCATCGACACTGAATTGTGGCTAATGCTAGTGGGTGGTCCCTCACCAAACTTTTGTCGTACCTACCCCCTTAAGTCCTCCCAACAGCCATTCCACAACTGGATCGTACATCCTCTCAGCAGGAACAGTGAGGCACTGCTCGTACATGTACACAATGATATTATCAGGGAGATTCAGTTGGGCCGCATTGCTGGTCCTTTTCTAGCCCCCCATTGCCTGACTTGCGCTGTTCTGCAGTTGGTCTAGCCCCTAAGCAAATGCCGGGTGAATTTCGTGTGATACACAATCTTTCCTCCCCATTGGGCGATTCCGTTAATGATCACACTGACCCGTCTCTTACCATTGTTAATTACTTGAGTTTTGATGACGCGATAGGGTTGGTCTTAGGTTTAGGCACTTATGGCTAAATCTGACATTAAGTTGGCTTTTTACTCGCTTTCAGTTCACCCGGATGATTTTAACCTGTTAGAGTTCTTCTTCAATGGGTCATACTATCCGTACTGCAACAAATGTATGCCCATGGGTTGCTCCATGTCGTGTGTGACATTCGAACAGTTTAGCACATTTCAAGGAATGTTCTGTTCCCGCAAAGTGGCAATGACTGATGGTATCATTCACTACCTCGACAATTTCCTTTTTGTGGGAAGTGCCAATTCCAGTGACTGCGCTCGTGCTCTTCAGTTCATTTATGGTCGTTTGTAAGGAGTTTGAGTTCCCTTAGTGTCAGACAGAACGGTTGGTCCGGCTAATAACATCACTTTCCTAGGGTTGGCAATCGACCCTATTGCTCAGACAATTCAGGTTCTGCCCGTGAAAATCAGGTCCATACTAGAGAAGTTGGATAATGCATTATCTAAACCAAAAATTATTCTCAGGGACCTGCAGTCTTTGATAGGAGGTTTAAATTTCATCTGTAAAGCTGTTTGCCAAGGCTGTGCATTTTTGCGTCGTTTGTTTGATTTAAATGTACATGTAACCTGCGGCCTTTAGAAGCCACATCATCGTATCCGCATTTCTTCTGGAGCATGCACCAATCTGTTGGCATGGCAACAGTTCTTAGTCCATTTCAATGGCTCAGTCATGTTCCCCACCCAAGTCTGGCAGTCCAGTCACACCTTACGGTTGTACACCAATGCTTCAGCCGATATAGGTTTTGGTGCATTCTTTCATGGTCATTGGACTCACGGCAGATGGCCCTTGTATTTGTGTGCTCTAATGTATAATTTTGAAAACAGTCTCTGCCTCTGAATGTAAAAGTTCCTTTTGTAAGGAATAATGATACCCATAGTTATGACACTAGGTCATCAAACAAGCTTCATCTCAACAAAGTTTCAAGTTTGCCACATCTTCAACTGTTACAATCCTGGACAATCCTCGGTTGGCCTCCAGACCCCCTTTTCAGTGTTGGGTGTGTGCGCACGGTCTGTGCTCCAGCTGGACAACATTGACCGGGGGAGTGGGAGAGGGGGCTTGAGATTGTATGGCTATTACCAAGTGTTCCAACAAGTCTGTCCAGAATTGTAGATACCAGGGACCCCATCGTACTGTAGAACTGAAGTTGATCATTCTGTCCATTGGCGTCAAGTGTAGCATGCAAAAGGAATTATAAAACAAGTATGCAATTGATGTTACTGGTAACGAGGAGGATGTACATGTAACTGTCAAACTAAGTTGTCAAGAACACTTTTAAAAATCACTGTAATTTATTGATATTACCAGATTGCAAATTCATTAATTTTGTATTTTAACATCCACTCCTTAATATTCCTATTCACTTAAATATGATTTGTATAAAATAAAATCTTTTTTTTGCTGTAAGTAGACCCAGTACAGGTTTTGACTTCTTGTCTGACCTCCTTATCATGTAACTATTACAAATACTATCATTACAGTTTTCTCTCCCTATGTGCATGTATGTAACTACATGTTCTTATAGTATGGCAATATGTGAACCTAAAACCTGAGCCCAGTTTTCTTCCCATGTGCATGTATGTAACTACATGTTCTTATAGTATGGTAATACGTGAACCTAAAACCTGAGCCCAGTTTTCTCCCCATGTGCATGTATGTAACTACATGTACTTATAGTATGGTAATGCGTGAACCTAAAACCTGAGCCCAGTTTTCTTCCCATGTGCATGTATGTAACTACATGTACTTATAGTATGGTAATACGTGAACCTAAAACCTGAGCCCAGTTTTCTCTTCCCATGTGCATGTATGTAACTACATGTACTAGTATAGCATGGTAATACGTGAACCTAAAACCTGAGCCCAGTTTTCTTCCCATGTGCATGTATGTAACTACATGTACTAGTATAGCATGGTAATACGTGAACCTAAAACCTGAGCCCAGTTTTCTTCCCATGTGCATGTATGTAACTACATGTACTTATAGTATGGTAATACGTGAACCTAAAACCTGAGCCCAGTCGAGGATGTGTGGGCTTGGTCAGTGACAGCCGGTTGTGGGGGGTTTGGTAGGGATGGGTTGACGATGGTTGGAATTTATTTTGAAAATATACTGTATGTATTGACACTTTCAGTATCTTGAAAGATCTCAGACCGAATAAATATTCAGTGGAGGTTTACAACAGATATATGAGGGATCATATGTGTATAGATATAGTCTGAGCCAGTTCCACATTCCCGTCACTTCAGGCATGAACTAGATTATATTTTCAGACCGATTTTTCATACAGTTTATTTAATGTGTGCTTCAGTCTATGAATCTATTCAAACACACATTGTCTTGTGTTCCTTCACCACTTTAATGTGTGCTTCAGTCTATGAATCTATTCAAACACACATTGTCTTGTGTTCCTTCACCACTTTAATGTGTGCTTCAGTCTATGAATCTATTCAAACACACATTGTCTTGTGTTCCTTCACCACTTTAATGTGTGCTGGAGTCTATTAAAATACACATTGTCTTGTGCTCCTTCACCACTTTAATGTGTGCGTCAGTCTGTGAGTGTATTCAAACACACCTTGTCTTGTGTTCTTTTACCCTGATAGAATGCTGGACATGCCTCATGGATAAGAACTTGAGTTTCTCCTGCCCTAACGGCTGCATCAGGTAAAGATGTCAATGGCTATGTCGTCTGCTCGAATGTCCTGAAGTCTTGGATAATGGCATTACAGATTGTCCAGTAAATAATTGGATGTGCAAGTACACAGACTGTCTTGAGTCTCTTCATGTAAGAGGACATATGAAAATAGGGTCAGGTTATCTGTATATGTAGACACATCTGATGGGATAAGCCACAGTGCTTACCCCGTCTCATCAACTCTGGCTGATTTTATCTGTGCCTGGACACAAAGTCTGAGACGTGTGGAGGTACAGTGTATGTTGAACTTGAATTTAGCCACTGTTGTTGGCCTCTTTTGGTAGCAAATATTGCTTCTTGGGTGTGTCCCAGAGTGTTGAAAAATACAAGATTGCAGGAAGTAATATCATACAATTCAGTGTTGGTACATGCATAATCAAAACTGCTATAACAGACAGGTATACTGAACAAACATGTACCTCTTGGCTCCTGAATTTTCTGTGTACATTTACTGAACATGGAAACGTTGCTTTACGTAAAAGAAACATCTAAAGGACTGATGATAATGACTTAAGGACACTTCTACTTTCAGAGGGGCTACTGTCAGCACGTGTCATGATCTGTATCGTTCATAGGCACATGTATAATGGGTGAATGGGTGGCTGTGTAGACCAGCCACTGAGTACCCGGAGGCAGTACGGGCAACGCTGATGTGGAAACTCTTGCTGGTTATCGCTACAAAGGTAAAGATTTTTACCCTGTAAAAAAATTATAGTGGAAAGTACATATGCGGGCAGATTATGTTTTGCCACTAAACTTAAGGAAATCTTCATTACATAGTTTTTGTTTGCTTTCAATTGACGGTTCCTGACACATCTTTTAAAGCTTCATGTTAGAAAAGGATACTACCATGACCATACAGCATTTTTGAGAGATGACTTAAAAGTACCCTGAAGGTGAGATATGGATGATAATACCTTGAAGAAAATCCACATACATGTATTTCAGTGTTACTTCTTTTCAACTTGATTTCTTCGTTGGAAATGTTTGCCCCAAATCCTCATTCCGAAAAGATTGTGAGGCAGGTTGCTCCCCATATGAATGGGGAGTGGATTTGTGGGTAACCGGTTATCGCTTCAGGGAATTTGGCATGAATGCTGTCATATTGTTACATTGTGTTCATTATCGTGACGCTGCTCTGTATTATTCAAATGACTCTCAGTCAAAAACTACATTAGCTGTATATTTTTTAAGTCAATATTTGTGGCAGAAATCATATGATTATAATTACAATTAAAATTATATATGTGGACAAGGATTCTGAAATTCAGAGAAACAAGTGTACATGTAAGGATCAAACTTAAGAAATGATTAACACACAAAAATAACATTGTAATGGTTGACTGTGAACTTTGCAACAGCTTTTCATCAAATCTTTAAAAAATACTAGAACAAGTATATATGCACAGGTTGAAAGTTGCATTGGTAAGTCATTGCATATTAATATTTAATTGTCATGGGCTGTAAAAAGTGGTTGGAAGATTATTCAGGTTCATTGCACCTTTGCTTTTATTTGGTCTGTGACATGCAATCCATGACAAGAAGCTTATTTGAATTTGTTTTTTTGGGACAGAAACTCACCCGCGACTGTGTCTTTCACAGACTGCAACGGACTCCATGAGCGAGTCTCTTCCAGGGCAGCTCCTTGAAAGAACTGATCATCAGTTACATGTACAAGGGTATGATAAGGATAATGCTTGAAGTCCAAGTGAATCATATCAAATAATGCTTGGATAGAACACAGTTGTACTGGGTTTGTGAGAGGTTTTGGGAACTAGGTGATTTACTTTTACTGTATAGATTGGTTATTTCCACTTTTCACTTAAAATCGAGCACCCGAAAAGTCACAAGTATTACCTGTGATTTATTCAGTAGAAAAGAGCCTGCATTTGGCACACTCAGAGAGGCTTTCTTGAATATTTAAATCCAGTAACAATCAAAACTCAGTGTCCACATAATTATGCACGCACAGAACACTAAAGACAAGTCCTTGGGCTCAGCAATGGTGTTCCATATTGTGCAGATTTTCTGCAGGGGAAGTGGTTGGATGTCAAAGGATGAATTAGAATACTGAAGTTTTTATTATCATTGGAAACCAATCCCTTTTCCAGAATACTACGTTATTTTTTATCATGGGAGATGGGCTGGTTCTGGATGTATGCGCAGTTATCAAGGATGTTGTCAAGACACCACCTCTGCCTGTTACTCCTGGTATGAAGATCTGTTGTTTTTGTTTCATGAGTTTCATTGTTTATTTATTGAAAAATTTTTAGACTTTACATGTACTTTTGAATTTGCCGTCAGTCTATTTTTAAGTCAGCCTTTTCAAAGTACTTTACATTGTGAATTTACAAAATATCAATGTGACTGAATGTAAATTCCTTTTAAAACTATTTCAGTACCAAAGAAAATATTCTGTATTCAAAGACAATTTTTTGTTCACCCTAAAAATATTTCAATGTTCAAAATTTTGTGAGATAATGTAACCTGCTCATGTTCTTTTTGGCTCAATTCCATGTATCAAGTTTACTTGCTAACAACTAATGATCATGAACTGTTCTAAAGGGCCAAGAAATCTTCTGACATTGAAAACTAGTTCTGCTGTAAGTTGAACTGAGTAGTGCCATTGATAGATATGCTTTACCCTTTTTTCTATAGGTTGTATTGAATACGTGCCATCCTTGATCTGAAGTGGGTTGGGCAAACACAGCACAGATATTGAACTAACTTGAGCAGAGAAAAAGTGGTAATGCTTGCTATGTTGGATGCAATCAGAAGGTTGGACAAACCCTCCACAGATTCTCTATCTTGATTGGCCAAGAACCAGTCACGTGGCTTTGACTTTATTGCTATCTGGCATTTCCCGTCCAAAAGAACTCTACCTGTTTCAACTGAGGTACTATACCCACAGTTACCAAAGAACTGTACTCATTGCCTGTGGCATTGTGTGCAAATGCATACCGAGGTGCACACAGCTAATTACGTGCATTGCAAAGACCTTGCACAACAAGAGTTTGGTTCAACTATTTTGCGAAGAAGTAGTTTGGAAAAGTGTTTTTTTGTTTTTTCAAATAGACATAGTTTTTATTTGTGTTTTTATTAAATAAATCAGTTACCAATTACATTTAAAGAGAATCTGTGGGAGAGGTGTTATAAACCAGTCTCTGTTGGTGATCCAGGGAGTTTTCTAGTTTTCCTCGGCTTTGCTTCAGGAAAATCAAACATTCCACGGATCACCTGGAGAGGTTAGTTATACTGCACCATTCAAAGCTGTCAGTATTATTTTGTATGAAAGGAAAATAAAAGGACGCGATGCTATGAATCATAAGCCACAGTCTTTGAGTCATTAAGAAAATTGGAGCAAATCTTACATATTTGTGTTTCAAAGGTTTATCAAAGGCAATCTACTGTCACTTATCAAAGATACCATGCAGTGTTTGGACTGAGAAAATCTTGTACGAAAAGGTTATGTCTTAGCGTGTCTCGGAATCAAATTCTGAGTGGCTATAGCTTTTGTTCTTGCCATTGACACACTGCAGTAAACAGTCACAGAAGTGACCTTGTTTGATTACTTTCCCAGCATCTGACATTTGCTTCTTTTCACTTGTGTTTTTCTAGGTTGATACAACAGTAATCTTTGGGAATTGTCAGGTTTCCTGAAGCCTGCCCTGGGAATGCAACCCAGCAGCCCAATCAGTGTGACGGTGCTTCCGATGTGGAGGGTGCTGATATGGGGTGCTCGCCACTGCTCGAGTCTTGCAATTTTGTTCACATTCTACCTTCCTTCATCTCTTTTAAAAAACGATGAGAGGTCCTTTCTCACAAGCACTGAAAACACGGGTCCTATGTGGTGAAATAGCTTCAAACTGCATGGATGTTATGTCTCTTGAAAGTGCACCCTTGTCTCCAAATTGCACGGGTCCAGCACGTTTTCTGCATGGATTGAAACCTCCTTCCTTATTCCATCATCAGTGCATAACCAACGCAAGTATCACTGGGTAAAGCATGCCATTATCCTGAGGATATTGTGTATTGACATCTATCTTGCTCTTGCCTTTGTGCAGAATAGCACACAATATGCTGCCCATCAATCATAGCCTTGCTGCCATCTGGTTCTGTACACACATTAGCATTGTGTTTCCATTTTGGGGGGGGGGTTGAAACCAGACTTATGAAGTTGGAGCCTTCCTTTCCCTTATAACAATTATCATCCGGACCCATGAATGAAAACAAAATGACAAATTATTGTGGGCAGTGAAATTTCTGACTTTCTTTCCCTTTTGAAAGATTTCTCTTGAGCCAAATTCAGAAAAAAAGGAACAACACATTCACAGCAATTCCAGGGATCAAACTAGATACATCACACTTAAAAATCTGATGTCTAACGGATGAATTGTTCTACTCCATTCACATGAGAAATTGTTTAGGTTAGAAAGTACCAGTTTGGAGCTGTATAATCTTTGATGGCAACAAAGTTACCTCTAAGCGGCAGGGACGATTTGGTGCCAGTGTGGCTACTCGTGAGTAAGAGCCAAGGAATCTGTCACAAAATTGAGATCAACCTCTAACAGTCGAATGCTTCATCATAATTGGTTTCTTGCACAAATGTTCATGCATAAAAAAGCAAGAGTATAGGTTGGAAAATTGCTGAAAATATTGCAGTATCAGTGATAGTGGTGAAAATGTAGCAAAACCAGGAACATTTACCAACGTGCTGCATATTGTAGGTATGAAAGCCTTCGATGAAATTGCAGGCATCCCTTGCATCAAACACCATGCACCAACCTTTGCAGGTGTGTGTTTCCTGTGCTTGTGCCATAGAGCCCTTTGTGGCTTCCACATTTTCCCAATGCTTATTTGTGCACGATATTTGAGTGTGGCATATTCATGAAGGAAATAAGAAGCTGGTTCTTTGTCATAAACTTTTCTTAATTAGAAATTTGTGCATTGGTCAGCTTTATTTAAGATGTCTAAAATTATATCTTTAAGGTGTATCAAAAATGAAAAAAATAGCAATACAAAATGGATTGGTAATTGATTGGTAATGGATTGGTACGCTGAACTTCTGAAGCTGACCATTTCAAGTACGGTTGCACGGGAAAGCTTAGTTTATGAGCTCTCAATTGATCTCTATAATCACAGATAAATAAAAGCTATTAGCCTGTCATAACAAAAGGTAAACACCTGTTTCCAGTGTGGGGGGTTAAGTGTGTCACCATCAAAAGCACATAAAATCTTCCTTATGTGCTTAAGCACAAGTAACTTGTACAACTGGGCCATGATGTCTTGAGACGTCTGTGCTGGTCACAGGACAGTGCCGCAGGTCATTGTCTTATCGCAGTCGGAAGAAGGCAGAGTGATTTTCCCTCAATGATGCTGTGGAATGGCCTCCTTGGTCATCTGGTCTTATACCCAGTGATTATTTCCCTTTATTTATGTATAGGAACATCATGATGTTGTTGTGTTGTGATTCCGTATTCTAAATAAAAATCAAGGTCATGTGCAACAACCTAGCAGTGGTGTGACAAGCAGTCCAAGAAATGCACCACTGCTGTGAAATTTATTGTAAATAGGGAACATAGACGCGTTGAAGGTGTTGCTGAATGAAGAGGTGAATCATTATCCTTTTTTTCTGAATAAGTAGTTAATTCCAAAGAAAGCTTGTGTATTTTATTCACAAATCCAGTGCCAGAACGTGTAGAAAGCTCAGAGAACCATCAGCCCTATCAGAGAAAAGGATGGTTTTACGTATTAATCTGTAAAACAACATTGCTTAATCATCCATAATGGCAGATATGCAAGTCAGGCATCAACAGGAAACTTCTAAACTAGCGGTATTCTTTCAGATGCAACCACACAGTGTTTGGCATCATACTTTTGATGTACTAATGCGTTGTAGTGCTGAATTTCACTTATTTTTACATACAATCTGTCTAATGATTTTTTAAACTAACTGGTGATGGGTCTTTCCTTATCCTTTGTTTAGCTTTTATTTTAAGCAGCACACAGTTTAATTAGAAGTAACTGTAAGAATGTAACTAACTAAAGGTTGTGAAACCTTTATTTCGATTACACAGTATAATTTTGCACAAAAAATGGTGAAGGGGGTTATTTACCAGCACCAAGTGCACGTTCTGTTAACATTTAGCTTCATGTATATTTTGTGTACATCTTCGGAAAGTATGCACAAGGAGCTGGAAACGTAAACCTTGGGTTTGGGCAGATTTGGGGCACACCTTTTTTGAAAGGGGGACAGTTACATTTTTTTGTGGGGGAGGGGTGGGCCCATAAAATTTTAATCTTTTGTCACGCAATGTTTAATGGCCTTTCTAGAATATACTATTAGAAGGAAGGAAAATTAAACGGCCCCCAATGTTTTTCTCTGTATCAATAAAATGCCTCTTTTGCCTCCGCCCTCACCTTTGGTAGGTCAATAATAAGGCTAAAATAGTTGTCTTATTTTAGTTGTCTTATTTATGTCTTGTTCTTTTTTATTTCATTGACCTGCCCTTGACCCACACCATCAACATATTTCGGGAAGAATATGTCAATAAAAGGTATTGTAACTGTAGTCTCTGTCAGGTGTGTGTGCTGTTTGTTGATTTTTAATTTGATTTATTTGAATTTGCCTATTTCCTTTTTGTTTTGTTTTATTTTTTTAATTGTTATTCGCTCGTGTGTACAAAATAATCAGTTCTTTTACTTTTCCAAAACGTTCACGCAGTTTTTTGCTTTTTCTCTTGGCGTGTCTCAATCAGGATCTTGAAGAACTTAGTTTCGTAATATTAGCAAAGAGAGAGGTTTAATGTGTTCACTTTTTCGGTAGGATAATTCCACTGTAGGCAAAATGCCCTGTATATTTATTTAGATCACATATAAACGTTTATCTGCGACTGCTGGCTTCGCCAAGTGCTTCTTTTATTGGATGCCTTTAAAAAAATACCAAGGAGTTCGAGAAAGATCGTTTAAGAGTTTAATTTGACTAAAAGTTGGTACAGTGAGTCATCTGATTGCACATCCAGATAATTCAAATTCCCTAGACTTAAGATACTGCGCTATACCTCGTGATTCGAGGCAAGCTTTTGCGTAGCGACCTCCGTCTCTGAAATGTAGAGTCCTTAAATTTGTGCCGTTCTTGTCCATTGAAAACAGTGTATTGGTGCAAGGGGTCTCTTATGTAACTAACAAAAGCTTGCCCCGAATCAAGAGTGTCTTTAGTGGGGAGAATTCAAATTGAATTAAAAGAACTAACAAAAGGCTCGTTTGATTTAAAGCCCCCACTTCGGCAATAAAAGAAAGCGCATACTTCACGCCGTTCAGTCTTTGATACGTTCTCTCAACGTTCCCCTAGACGAACTTAAGAATGAATAGCATTTGTTACGCACGATTTTCTTTGACGCTGTTCCAATTATTTGTTGCGTCCCATCGCCGCATTTGGTCCAGTTGTGATTTGCAAAGGCATCATGCGATATACGAGTAGAATGTGTTTTGTAGGTAGGCATTTATGCAAATTTTGAAATTCCTTTGCCTGCACGTGGTAACCGGACATGCGCATTTCTAGATCGACGTTTGCCTCGCCCCCGAAGCTTGCAACATTTCGGCATTTGCTGCTCTGACCTTGCGTCACGAAACATCTCCCGCGAGGGCATCCAAAACGTGCCACTTTCAACAGTTTCAACGAGAGAGGTGTCATGACTGTAAGTATCAAATGTGAAAACGCATTTTCAACGTAGGCCCGGTCCGTTTACTTTCTTTTTTACTCCATTTATCGAAGTTAAAGCAAAAATGCGACCGGGCGTTATCAAGTCGCAATTAATTTGTGGAACACGAACACGAGTAGTGCTGTAACTTTACTCGCTCAGCGCCTTAACACAAAATGAATTTGATTGTGGTCAATTCCCGTAACTGACGTAACCGAGCTTATTTTACGTATGCAAGCTGAGGCCCTATTGGCCGTTTTCTGGGACCTGAAGTGCATTGTATCGGATACTTAACAGAGTCCACTCTTACCAGCATGGGAAAATAAGTCAGAATTCTGAACAGACAAACAATATACTTCGTTTTGGAATTTAGTATCGAATGTAGTTGGCAAAAAGGCTCTTGAAAAACGTGTCGAGGTTAAAATATGACTGGAAAATAAGATTTCGTCATGCAATGTTAGGTTACGCCCCGGATCTCCGGTTAACGAAACAGTGAAAATCTGATTGGAAGAAAAATCCCTAAAAATAAACGGCATTTTTCGCACTTTTTGCTGTGAGACAAATTTATTGTTGCCTTTGAATGACTAGAATTCCGAGCAGATTCATTCGTTTTTGCAATCCAAGATCCGTTCTGTGAAACACCTTAAATTCTTTTCTTCCGAAGAGTTCCACAGGCGGACGCCATTAATTATTCAGGGCAGTGACTCATAAACTGTAAGAAAGCAAACACGCGTCAGGAACAGTTAAATGGACTAGGGGAAATCTAAGTCTTTACTTAGAAAACACTCCGAATTTTTCAGACGAGTCTCGTGGGGTTTTGTGCACAGGCTGCCTCCGTACAAGAAAAGAAACCATCTTGTTAGGCTAATTAACCCATTTATTGATGAAGAGTAAAACCAATTTTGATCTTGAGCATTTCCCACGTGGCATAAACTGAAAAAGGTAGAAGACTGATCCACTGAGATAAAACTCGCGCTTCGATGCAATTAGATTTACAGAAGGGAACAAATTTGCCTGCATTTCCACTAATAGTCATACAGTGTATTAAACACTTTGCTGTTTCACTAGCATCATTGACAATAATTTGTTGATTCTTGTGTGAATTGCTTTTTATTTTCTTGAGATGCTATTTGGGCATTTTCAAGACATCATTTTGTATGAAGTAAAGAATTCTCATTGTCTTTTCTGTGTGTCTTGTTTGCTTTTGCTATAGAAACAGTCACCACGTCTCCATGTTCCAGGCCACCACTGCAACGAGAGTGTAGACTGCAATCTCCTCCAGTGAAAAGGCTACTAGTACAGACTAATAGAGTAGTAGAGACTCATTGATCGTTGTAAGGTAAAGCATAATTGTTAAAGTAGTGTCTTATCCCATATTTTGGAAATGTAGAAAACAAAATGGCCGAAATTGTTCCTAACCACATGTTTTAAAGTTGGAAAAATAATTGCTGCTAATGTGATTTTAACCCCAATAAATGAGTATAACTGACTAGAACTTCACAATTACTCTGGTATTTATTCAAAATTCAGTATTTTCAAATAAAACAAAACAGGTAGAAATATGTTGATCCCTCTGCCCTAATTAAACTTGAAATTAAACCATAATGAACAGATTCTAATTGAATGGCATTACTTGGAGGACATGCAACATGCTATTAAAATTGTTCCTAAAAATGGCTAAAATTGTTCTAACCCTTACGTCTTGAAAGAGTATAATTAAAAGCATAATTGTTGCTAAAATTGTTCTAACCCACATGTTTAAAAAAGTGAATTGTCTGAAACTTGTTCTGAAAATTGTTCTAACCTCTCATGCTTTGAAAGAGTAAAATTGGAAGAATAACTGATTCTAAAATGGTTCTAACCCCCATGTTGTAAAAAATGTGAATTGTTTGCAACCTTGCATTTAATATTGACATTAAAATTGTTTTAATCTCTCATGTTCTAAAAGTGGTAGAAAAGTATATTTGCTGCTAAAATTGTTCTAACCCCCATGATCTAAAAAAGTGAATTTTTTGCAAATTCGCATTTAAAAATTGACATTAAATTTGTTCTCTAACCCCCATGTTCTATGAGTAAAACTGCAAAAATAATTGCTTCTAAAATTGTTCTAACTCCCATGTTAAAAATGTGAATAACTATGTTTTAAAAAAGTAAAATTACAAGTATATTTGCTAAAATTGTTCTAACCCCCATGTTGTTAAAAATGTGAATAACTGTTTTAAAAAAGTAAAATTACAAGAATATTTGCTAAAATTGTTCTAACCCCAATGTTTAATTAAAAAAGTGAATTGTTTGCAACTTCGCATTTAAAAATTTACATTAAATTTGTTCTCTAACCCCCATGTTTTAAGAGTAAAACTGCAAGAATAATTGCTACTGAAATTGTTCTAACCCCCATGTTAAAAATGTGAATAACTATGTTTTAAAAAAGTAAAATTACAAGTATATTTGCTAAAATTGTTCTAAACCCAATGTTTGATTAAAAAAGTGAATTGTTTGCAACTTCGCATTTAAAAATTGACATTAAATTTGTTCTAATCCCATGTTCTAAAAAAAATTAACCTGTTGCAACTTTTCTAACCTCTTGATTTAAAAGGTAGTAGATAAAATGGCGGAAATTGTTCGTAACCCCATGTTTTAAGAATAAAACTGCAAAAATAATTGCTTCTAAAATTGTTCTAACCCCCATGTTGTTAAAAATGTGAATAACTATGTTTTAAAAAAGTAAAATTACAAGTATATTTGCTAAAATTGTTCTAACCCCAATGTTTGATTAAAAAAGTGAATTGCAACTTCGCATTTAAAAATTGACATTAAATTTGTTCTAACCCCCATGTTTGCAACTTTCTAACCTCTCGATTTAAAAGGTAGTAGATAAAATGGCAGAAATTGTTTGTAACCCCATGTTTTAAGAGTAAAACTGCAATAATTGCTTCTAAAATTGTTCTAACCCCCATGTTAAAATGTGAATAACTATGTTTTAAAAAAGTAAAATTACAAGTATATTTGCTAAAATTGCTCTAACCCCAATGTTTGATTAAAAAAGTGAATTGCAACTTCGCATTTAAAAATTGACATTAAATTTGTTCTAACCCCCATGTTTGCAACTTTCTAACCTCTCGTTTTAAAAGGTAGTAGATAAAATGGCGGAAATTGTTCGTAACCCCATGTTTTAAGAGTAAAACTGCAAGAATAATTGCTTCTAAAATTGTTCTAACCCCCATGTTAAAAATGTGAATAACTATGTTTTAAAAAAGTAAAATTACAAGTATATTTGCTAAAATTGTTCTAAACCCAATGTTTGATTAAAAAAGTGAATTGTTTGCAACTTCGCATTTAAAAATTGACATTAAATTTGTTCTAATCCCATGTTCTAAAAAAAATTAACCTGTTTGCAACTTTTCTAACCTCTTGATTTAAAAGGTAGTAGATAAAATGGCGGAAATTGTTCGTAACCCCATGTTTTAAGAGTAAAACTACAAAAATAATTGCTTCTAAAATTGTTCTAGCCCCCATGTTAAAAATGTGAATAACTATGTTTTAAAAAAGTAAAATTACAAGTATATTTGCTAAAATTGCTCTAACCCCAATGTTTGATTAAAAAAGTGAATTGCAACTTCGCATTTAAAAATTGACATTAAATTTGTTCTAACCCCCATGTTTGCAACTTTCTAACCTCTCGTTTTAAAAGGTAGTAGATAAAATGGCGGAAATTGTTCGTAACCCCATGTTTTAAGAGTAAAACTGCAAGAATAATTGCTTCTAAAATTGTTCTAACCCCCATGTTAAAAATGTGAATAACTATGTTTTAAAAAAGTAAAATTACAAGTATATTTGCTAAAATTGTTCTAAACCCAATGTTTGATTAAAAAAGTGAATTGTTTGCAACTTCGCATTTAAAAATTGACATTAAATTTGTTCTAATCCCATGTTCTAAAAAAAATTAACCTGTTTGCAACTTTTCTAACCTCTTGATTTAAAAGGTAGTAGATAAAATGGCGGAAATTGTTCGTAACCCCATGTTTTAAGAGTAAAACTGCAAAAATAATTGCTTCTAAAATTGTTCTAGCCCCCATGTTGTTAAAAATGTGAATAACTATGTTTTAAAAAAGTAAAATTACAAGTATATTTGCTAAAATTGCTCTAACCCCAATGTTTGATTAAAAAAGTGAATTGCAACTTCGCATTTAAAAATTGACATTAAATTTGTTCTAACCCCCATGTTTGCAACTTTCTAACCTCTCGTTTTAAAAGGTAGTAGATAAAATGGCGGAAATTGTTCGTAACCCCATGTTTTAAGAGTAAAACTGCAAGAATAATTGCTTCTAAAATTGTTCTAACCCCCATGTTAAAAAATGTGAATAACTGTTTTAAAAAAGTAAAATTACAAGTATTTTTGCTAAAATTGTTCTAAACCCAATGTTTGATTAAAAAAGTGAATTGTTTGCAACTTCGCATTTAAAAATTGACATTAAATTTGTTCTAACCCCCATGTTCTAAAAAAGTGACCTGTTTGCAACTTTTCTAACCTCTCATTTTATAAGGTAGTAGATAAAATGGCAGAAATTGTTCGTAACCCCATGTTTTAAGAGTAAAAGTGCAAGAATAATTGCTTCTAAAATTTTTTTAAACCCCCGTGTAGAAAGAATTGTTGGCAACTTTGCATTAAAAACTCCCATGTTCTAAAAACAATGTTTATTAAAGTATAAAAACTTTATTTTAAGTTGATGATAATTGGAAGAGGAATAATAAACGAGCAGATTTGATAATTTAATTTCTGTGGCATTTATTCACAAATTAATAGAAGCTAAACAATACATATTACAATTTGTTACAAGTCTAGAAACTTTATTTAAGTTGATAATTGCAGAGGAATAATAAATGAGATGTGATTATTCTATGTGGCATTTATTCACAAATTAATAGAAGCTAAAGAATACATATTACAATTCTAGAAACTTTATTTAAGTTGATAATTGCAAGAGGAATAATAAATGAGCAGATGTGATTATTCTGTGTGGCATTTATTCACAACTTGGAAATAAAAGGTAGGTTACATAAGGACAAAGGACAAAGGACAAAGGACAAAGGACAAAGGACAAAGGACAAAGGACAAAGG
Source organism: Acanthaster planci (assembly GCF_054643075.1). NCBI lineage: Eukaryota > Metazoa > Echinodermata > Asteroidea > Valvatida > Acanthasteridae > Acanthaster > Acanthaster planci. Next base: position 79,936 of record NW_028257649.1, on the reverse strand, counting down.
ACAAAGGACAAAGGACAAAGGACAAAGGACAAAGGACAAAGGACAAAGGACAAAGGACAAAGGACAAAGGACAAAGGACAAAGGACAAAGGACAAAGGACAAAGGACAAAGGACAAAGGACAAAGGACAAAGGACAAAGGACAAAGGACAAAGGACAAAGGACAAAGGACAAAGGACAAAGGACAAAGGACAAAGGACAAAGGACAAAGGACAAAGGACAAAGGACAAAGGACAAAGGACAAAGGACAAAGGACAAAGGACAAAGGACAAAGGACAAAGGACAAAGGACAAAGGACAAAGGACAAAGGACAAAGGACAAAGGACAAAGGACAAAGGACAAAGGACAAAGGACAAAGGACAAAGGACAAAGGACAAAGGACAAAGGACAAAGGACAAAGGACAAAGGACAAAGGACAAAGGACAAAGGGACAAAGGACAAAGGACAAAGGACAAAGGACAAAGGACAAAGGACAAAGGACAAAGGACAAAGGACAAAGGACAAAGGACAAAGGACAAAGGACAAAGGACAAAGGACAAAGGACAAAGGACAAAGGACAAAGGACAAAGGACAAAGGACAAAGGACAAAGGACAAAGGACAAAGGACAAAGGACAAAGGACAAAGGACAAAGGACAAAGGACAAAGGACAAAGGACAAAGGACAAAGGACAAAGGACAAAGGACAAAGGACAAAGGACAAAGGACAAAGGACAAAGGACAATAGGACAAAGGACAAATTTTTGGCGGGAGGAGTTTAAGGACAAATGGGGGGTTTAAGGACAAATTTTTGGCGGGAGGGAGTTTAAGGACAAATTTTTGGCGGGAGGGAGTTTAAGGACAAATTTTTGGCGGGAGGGAGTTTAAGGACAAATTTTTGGCGGGATGGGAGTTTAAGGACAAATTTTTGGCGGGAGGGAGTTTAAGGACAAATTTTTGGCGGGAGGAGTTTAAGGACAAATTTTTGGCGGGAGGGAGTTTAAGGACAAATTTTTGGCGGGAGGGAGTTTAAGGACAAATTTTTGGCGGGAGGGAGTTTAAGGACAAATTTTTGGCGGGGAGGGAGTTTAAGGACAAATTTTTGGCGGGAGGGAGTTTAAGGACAAATTTTTGGCGGGAGGGAGTTTAAGGACAAATTTTTGGCGGGAGGGAGTTTAAGGACAAATTTTTGGCGAGGAGGGAGTTTAAGGACAAATTTTTGGCGGGAGGGAGTTTAAGGACAAATTTTTGGCGGGAGGGAGTTTAAGGACAAATTTTTGGCGGGAGGGAGTTTAAGGACAAATTTTTGGCGGGAGGGAGTTTAAGGACAAATTTTTGGCGGGAGGGAGTTTAAGGACAATTTTTGGCGGGAGGGAGTTTAAGGACAAATTTTTGGCGGGAGGGAAGTTTAAGGACAAATTTTTGGCGGGAGGGAGTTTAAGGACAAATTTTTGGCGGGAGGGAGTTTAAGGACAAATTTTTGGCGGGAGGGAGTTTAAGGACAAATTTTTGGCGGGAGGGAGTTTAAGGACAAATTTTTGGCGGGAGGGAGTTTAAGGACAAATTTTTGGCGGGAGGGAGTTTAAGGACAAATTTTTGGCGGGAGGGAGTTTAAGGACAAATTTTTGGCGGGAGGGAGTTTAAGGACAAATTTTTGGCGGGAGGGAGTTTAAGGACAAATTTTTGGCGGGAGGGAGTTTAAGGACAAATTTTTAGCGGGAGGGAGTTTAAGGACAAATTTTTGGCGGGGAGGGAGTTTAAGGACAAATTTTTGGCGGGAGGGAGTTTAAGGACAAATTTTTGGCGGGAGGGAGTTTAAGGACAAATTTTTGGCGGGAGGGAGTTTAAGGACAAATTTTTGGCGGGAGGGAGTTTAAGGACAAATTTTTGGCGGGAGGGAGTTTAAGGACAAATTTTTGGCGGGAGGGAGTTTAAGGACAAATTTTTGGCGGGAGGGAGTTTAAGGACAAATTTTTGGCGGGAGGGAGTTTAAGGACAAATTTTTGGCGGGAGGGAGTTTAAGGACAAATTTTTGGCGGGAGGGAGTTTAAGGACAAATTTTTGGCGGGAGGGAGTTTAAGGACAAATTTTTGGCGGGAGGGAGTTTAAGGACAAATTTTTGGCGGGAGGGAGTTTAAGGACAAATTTTTGGCGGGAGGGAGTTTAAGGACAAATTTTTGGCGGGAGGGAGTTTAAGGACAAATTTTTGGCGGGAGGGAGTTTAAGGACAAAATTTTTGGCGGGAGGGAGTTTAAGGACAAAATTTTTAGCGGGAGGGAGTTTAAGGACAAAATTTTTAGCGGGAGGGAGTTTAAGGACAAAATTTTTAGCGGGAGGGAGTTTAAGGACAAAATTTTTAGCGGGAGGGAGTTTAAGGACAAAATTTTTAGCGGGAGGGAGTTTAAGGACAAAAATTTGGCGGGAGGGAGTTTAAGGACAAATTTTTGGCGGGAGGGAGTTTATGGACACAATTTTTGGCGGGAGGGAGTTTAAGGACAAATTTTAGGCGGGAGGGAGTTTAAGGACAAATTTTAGGCGGGAGGGAGTTTAAGGACAAATTTTAGGCGGGAGGGAGTTTAAGGACAAATTTTAGGCGGGAGGGAGTTTAAGGACAAATTTTAGGCGGGAGGGAGTTTAAGGACAAATTTTAGGCGGGAGGGAGTTTAAGGACAAAATTTTTGGCGGGAGGAGTTTTAAGGACAAATTTTTGGCGGGAGGGAGTTTAAGGACAAATTTTTGGCGGGAGGGAGTTTAAGGACAAATTTTTGGCGGGAGGGAGTTTAAGGACAAATTTTTGGCGGGAGGGAGTTTAAGGACAAATTTTTGGCGGGAGGGAGTTTAAGGACAAATTTTTGGCGGGAGGGAGTTTAAGGACAAATTTTTGGCGGGAGGGAGTTTAAGGACCAAATTTTGGCGGGAGGGAGTTTAAGGACAAATTTTTGGCGGGAGGGAGTTTAAGGACAAATTTTTGGCGGGAGGGAGTTTAAGGACCAATTTTTGGCGGGAGGGTAGTTTAAGGACAAATTTTTGGAGGGAGGGAGTTTAAGGACAAATTTTTGGCGGGAGGGAGTTTAAGGACAAATTTTTGGCGGGAGGGAGTTTAAGGACAAATTTTTGGCGGGAGGGAGTGAGTTTAAGGACAAATTTTTGGCGGGAGGGAGGGAGTTTAAGAACAAGTTTTTGGCGCGAGTGAGTTTAATGACAAATTTTTGGGGGGAGGGAGTTTAAGGACAAATTTTTGGGGGGAGGGAGTTTAAGGACAAATTTTTGGCGGGAGGGAGTTTAAGGACAAATTTTTGGCGGGAGGGGAGGCGGGAGGGAGTTTAAGGACAAATTTTTGGCGGGAGGGGAGGCGGTAGGGAGTTTAAGGACAAATTTTTGGCGGGAGGGGAGGCGGGAGGGAGTTTAAGGACAAATTTTTGGCGGGAGGGGAGGCGGGAGGGGGTTTAAGGACAAATTTTTGGCGGGAGGGGAGGCGGGAGGGAGTTTAAGGACAAATTTTTGGCGGGAGGGGAGGCGGGAGGGAGTTTAAGGACAAATTTTTGGCGGGAGGGGAGGCGGGAGGGAGTTTAAGGACAAATTTTTGGCGGGAGGGGAGGCGGAGGGAGTTTAAGGACAATTTTTGGCGGGAGGGGAGGCGGGAGGGAGTTTAAGGACAAATTTTTGGCGGGAGGGGAGGCGGGAGGGAGTTTAAGGACCAAATTTTTGGCGGGAGGGGAGGCGGGAGGGAGTTTAAGGACAAATTTTTGGCGGGAGGGGAGGCGGGAGGGAGTTTAAGGACAAATTTTAGGCGGGGAGGGGAGGCGGGAGGGAGTTTAAGGACAAATTTTTGGCGGGAGGGGAGGCGGGAGGGAGTTTAAGGACAAATTTTTGGCGGAGGGGAGGCGGGAGGGAGTTTAAGGACAAATTTTTGGCGGGAGGGGAGGCGGGAGGGAGTTTAAGGACAAATTTTTGGCGGGAGGGGAGGCGGGAGGGAGTTTAAGGACAAATTTTTGGCGGGAGGGGAGGCGGGAGGGAGTTTAAGGACAAATTTTTGGCGGGAGGGGAGGCGGGAGGGAGTTTAAGGACAAATTTTTAGCGGGAGGGGAGGCGGGAGGGAGTTTAGAGACACAAAGAAACACAACCAAGGTCTTCATTCTCTTTATACTGCTTTACTGATGTTCATTCTTCCGAGTTGAAAGAAACTTCACTCATCTTCAGGCATCGGATGATCTTCCCAACCTGTAGTCAACAGAACAAATACATATTAAATCACAATAAATTTGCAGAGTTGACAAACATTCTAGATTCCAAAGTATTTGACAAGCAGTGCATTTTTGTAGCGTTTATAAATTGTGAAGAACATCTAACGTGCTTTTATTGAGCTTTTGATTCCCATTTCATTATAGAAAACGGGTTACAAACTTACCGGTTCTATAATCTGTTCCTTCCTTTACACTGTCTACCTCCCCATTGATGAGTGAATCCAGAAAGCTGGAATAAACAATGTATAAAGGCATTATGCAAACTGCAAGGATTTTGTTCCATTTGCCACGCTCTGTTTATGATATTTTCCACCTGGGTTTTTACAAATAGTGAATGTTAAAATGCATATATTAAGGGTTAGCCCTGTCGAAAATATCAACTATGGTAGGAATGGACCACATCATTCCAAAGTGCTGGGAAACAGTGCATTCTAAACCAGCAGTTTTAAAGATAAATTCATGAAACTATATCTTCTTGTGCATTATGGTATATCAGCCAAAAACACATTCCAAGCCTAACCTTCAGGACAGTCATCTCGCTTCCGTCTGTCTCTCCTCTTGTCGATGTCCATGTAGGTGTCTTCCACGCTGTAATTAAAAAAACTGATAACGTTACACAGCCTACGACAGCCGTTTTTGAGTTATAGTTGCAATGTTGGTTACAACGGTAAAACAGGGTTCGTACATTAAAAAATGCAACGTAAAACAAACGCTGACAAAATGAAATAACTAGGCTACAGCTTCGGAGGATTGACGTCCATGTTTTTAACATTTGAAGTGAGCATCCTGGAATTATGGCAGGCAATTTGTCACCAAAATATCACGGATAACAGATATAAAACATCATATCCACAACGTACCTCAATCAACATCAGCTTGTCTGCCTCTGCCGACTTTGGCACGTCTGCCGACTTCAGCACATCTACCTCTGCTGACATCAGCATCTCTCTGTGCATTTGTGACTATCTCTGCCTGCAACAAAGGGGACATGGGATGGCTGCATAATCAATAGTTCTTTACAAATCACTTTCAGTATTAAAGTCCACTGCAAGGTTTCTGTGCAAAAAGATACATAATTTGTAATGTATACTTTGTACACACGATAAGACAGTTTGTGGTGCAGTAACTATCCTGAATACGTCACTTCCTGCTGAGACCGACTATTGAGGAGGGACTGTGGTAGACAATGTGGATTCCTTTCATACAACTTGCTTTTTACTTTTTGTGGGAAAAGAGTATTTTGGAGAAATATGATGCAAACGAAAGGGAAAGTAAAAAAACGTCCAATAAACTAAATCTGACGGCCGTGTGAAATTTGTGTCTTTAAGCTTGTATACCAATTGGCAAGGTCATTTATAAATGATTCATCTGCTGGAAATATTCAATAAAACGGAAAATAAAGTAACATTTTAGGACTGTCCTTTTTTCGTCGACCTCCAAATAAAGTTGCCCATTCATCTCTTGGTTTTCAGCTGCCGTTTTTGCAGTTGTGTTTCAAAACAGAATCAAAACCCACTTCCACATACATCCCCAATCCATCCCACATTCAAAGGCTCACACCAAGAGGAGGTCGTTTTTCAATTTTATATTAACGGTTAAATCATATGATAAAATATCCAAAGAAGCTACAGATTGCAACTTCTTCATTTTACCAGAAAACCACTTGATGGTATTATTTACAGCTGAAACCCTGACTTTTGAAAAAGCAAGATTATCGACCAACTTTCAACACCGCCATAAGTACCAACTCTTGAAATTCAGTGGTGTAATATTTGACAATATTTCTATGGCAATGCCCTGCAATGCAGACTGTGAAGAGCAATCAAGTTTGTGTTTGACACATCATAAATGTTCACAGACTTCACAAACATCGTGTATGAAATAACAATTATTTGCCCAAATGCTGAGCTTCTTCTGAAATTGCAAAAGAAATCTCGCTCACCTTAAAAGTGAAATCTGTAAGGCGTCTGAAACTGCTGTTTGATGAGATGACAGAGATGATCAACTGCTCTGTTCTTAGTATACTGGAAGCCAGTGATGTATGCCCCTCAATAGCCAGCAAGCTATGAGAAGCCACACAATACCTGCATTTGAAATTGGGTCAGTAAAAGCAAGGGTTTAACAAAAACGTCAAATTATTCTTTTATTCAAGCATACTAAACTTAACCTGTCAGGGTGAGACTTTAATAAAAGACTGACAGAATATGTAAAAATGCAAAACAGAAAAAAAGGAATGCATGTCAACCAAAAACATTCAGTTGTCTTCTGCACTTTTACTGGACAGCTCAGAAAAGGACAGAAAATTTAAAAAATTTACAGCTTTTCTAGATGTTTTGGTTCACTGGTTTTTCCAAAGTTGATACCAAAAAGCCTAATTCAATATGAAATCAATACAACTTCAAACAAATTTTATAAAGGCAAATAGATTTCTACTGAATGCAGAAAAAGGGTGGGTTCTTGATTATGAAATGGCTACCCGCAAGGTTCTTGGGAAATTATTATTATTATTTATTTCTGATAATGACACAAAGGATTCCTAAAAAGTACCCTTGGCACTGTAGCTGGCAAGCCTGAAGAAACCTGCTGTGAGGACACAATGAGAATCAGATTGGGACTGAAAACCCTATCCACGTGCGGACCGAGCCGAAAATAAAGTATTCTCTTGGTTTCCAGTTCAAATAGCAATTCCAAGCGTAGTTCACAACTTTTATGACAACGGTTTGGGCAATGCATAATGTCGAACGCTTTGATTTAGTAAATACGCTACTCACATTCACGAGATGCAACACCGGCACAGAAGGGCCCACTGCAGAAAAGTAGCCACTGGGAACTGGTATCAATGGCAAGGCGTATGCCGGAGCATAACATCAATGGCATCAAGAGACAGGTAACACACATAGGATGGTTGGGCATCTACGAGGGGGCTGCATCAAGGCCTCGTGGAGAAACAACAGAACAGCGCTATCCGTGGAGCGGTGATGTTGGTAGGAAAACGTCCACAAATGGTTGGAGGATCAGTGACGAGACGCCATACTCAAATCCTTACGTGCGTTGTCCGGGATGGGATTCCCCGGTCACTGAATGCATGGGCGGAAAGGCATCCACTGAGATGGAAGAGCTTCGCAAACAGCTCTGTAGTGGGGACTGGTATTATCCACATCGCTGTGACATCCTAAGGAAAGCAGCATAGACTGGATGGCGTCTAGTCTCACTTCAGTTTCTTGGCATGAATACGAAAATCAAAGAATGGACACCATTAAAAACACGTAAAACCGTGGACAAATTAGTTGTTCTTAGCTCCCAAAACAGATGACAGTCAACCAAACAATTTGCATTAATGCACAAATTCAAAATGTTACTCTTTTTCTGTTGCAATTAAAATTCAAACTTTGCATTTGAGATTTGCAGGCTTATATAGCTTATAGCTGAACTCAGAATTGAGTGAGTAGTGCATCTTGAAGACCATATTTTAGTATATCTGCTCAAGTTGAAGTTTACACCCTATAAGGTACATGTACATGTACAGTATGTACCGGGTACACGTACTTATACCTAAAAAATCATAACCCCTTGTACTATAAAACACATTGATTCTAATGACACTATCGAGACAATCTGATGTCTTTACAATGAGATCAGAGAAAGTGGTCTAATAGGTAGTTGTGGGCTTGACTCTTGATTACATAAGGATTGAATCTTGTTTTAGGAGTGAATGGGGGAGATATTAATTATGAGGCATGGGCTAATAGACTTGGGAGCCAAGAGCCACCGCAGGTAACACCTGTACACGTACATTTAAAAGAAAATCTTGAGAAGATGATGCAGCATTGTTACAAGAATAAACATCATCAAATACAATTTCTCAAGCAAATTAAACACATACATACTGACAGTGTTGGCACTGATCTTTTGCAAGACAGATTTTCCTAAACTTGTCAGTATTCTCATCAGTCCTAAATGTATTTCCTTTTAAAGTAACCTTTTAATGTTCGGTATGGAGAACTCGGGAGCCAAGGAGAATGTTCAGTATACCCCAATGTTTGGTACATAGGTGTTCAGAATAGCAGTATTGGGCTGAATCACTTAAACTATTCAAGAACATTACAGCACTGGAACTTAACAAACAGCTGAATTTTTGTGTATAACGTTCACTGCAGTCATTTAAACAAATGAAAATGCAACATGAAGTAATTGATGCAAAATGAACAAAATCTCAATTAACTACACTTCGACAAAGTTAGGAAATTCCCATTGATGCAGGTCAACTTTGAAAAAAGTATTCAGAGGGAGCTCCTTGAACAACAGCAGGCAATTTGTCTCAAAAATGATGAATCCATCAAGACATAAGGAATGACAAGATGGAAACACTTTTAAATCTCTACCGGTAAATCTCAAATAATAACACGTGATCACAAATCATCATATCCAATGCCAGCTGGTCTTCCTCTGACGACTTCAACTCTCTGACTGTCTACCTCTGCCATTAGCTTGTCCACCTCTGCTGACGTCAGCCTGTACGCCTCCGCTGTCAACGTGACCACCTCTGCTGATGTCAGCCTGTATACATGTACCTCCACTGTCAGCGTGACCACCTCTGCCGACCTTAGCACATCTATTTCTGCTGACATCATCCTGTCTACCTCTACTGTCAGCATATCCACTTCGGCCGACATCGGCCAGTCTACCTCTGTCAACCTAAGCACCGATGCTAACTTCAGCCTGTCAATATCTTCAGCCAATCTCTAACGACTTCAGGCTGTCTACATATGTGTACCTGTGTGCTTTTTGACTCTCCCTTTATGCAACAAAGGTACGTGTAAACAGGAAGATATTATTGTTTTACTAGAGAATCTTCAAAACCAAACTTTTACTTTCACCACTTGAAACTTTCAAGTTTAAAATACACTTTAAACTTTCTATATGAATTATGAAAAGATGCATAATTGAGCTGAGAATGCAGCGAGGAAATATTCAAAGAATAGGTTTTAGTACGATGACAGGTTTACATGACACAAGTACATGTACATTCGAAAGCGCTGACAGTCTTGGCCTTATTGCACATTGATAACAAACCCAAAGACAGGAACAATGAATACTGAGCAAACATTGTAAGGAAAATAGGGCTGGCAGTTGAGTCAGTTTGTAAGTCATTGTATTTTATTTATTTCAAATTTTGCTCTGGCCGGAAGGGGAATACTGACAAAGTTCCCAACAGGAACGTTTCGCACAGTATGCATCCTGGTCTTCAAGTGTCAAGTAATACCTAAAATGTCTATCAAACGTGGCAGTTACATGTACTTTCACCCAACACATCCATCCCCTGTGACAAGGAATATTACTGTAAGACTTGAGCAATGTGCCAACATCTTCCTATCCAAATTGTCTTTACATGTATTGATACATGTCACATAAGTGTAATGCAGCCCTACTTTACTGTACACAGCACTGACAGAGCAAGCTCCAAGTGTCAAAGTTCAGTTTTTGGCACAGGTTTAGCCAAAAAATTGCACTTGCACTAGTAATTTTTAGAGTGAATTTCTTGTTATTACTGAATCTAAGATGGAGGACATAATACGGCACAGATGTCAATTTTCCTGTGCACTATGCTGCTGGATCTGAGCGTATTAGTCAGATCTGTATGCGTGGAAGGTTACAAGGCAGTTTAATTCAGAGAGGTCGCATGGTGCTCAATACAGGATTTCATGCTGCTGGGTTCATACATGTACAACGGACAAAAACATTATTACAAAATGATCCCAATTTCAGAAGAACCGAATGTGATAAACCGTTGCACGTAGATCACAACATTCATTACAAAATGATCCCAACGTCAGAAGAACCGAATGTGATAAAAAGTTGCACACGGATCACAATATTTTCAATGAAAAAATTGATGTTTTTATGACACGGTTTTCCTTTTAGATTACTGTAGATCACTGCAGGGAAAAATCAGTGGTGTGGGTTTATGGAATTGTTTCCTACCGGTACCTTGTTCATACCTTTGAGCTTCTCAAGTTCAGGATAGGAAAGAGACTTACCAAACTGCAGAGAGCACAGAAACTTCACAATTCCTGAGTTACATCAAATTGATGATTTGAGATATGACGTACACGTACAGTACATGTAAGGCTGCATGCTGAATTGTAAATAGCACCTGGGAAGAAAATGTCAAAATGGAAAATGTCAAAAATTAACTAAAAGAAACATCTGCACTGCATGGAATGTATCAAGCAACAGGCTTGGAAGTGTATTGAAATGTATGACATCATGGTCTGGTCATTGCTAGACTGAAACAACAGTAGTAGATGTACGTACATGTACCGGTATGGTACGTGTACATGTACGTACAAGCCACATACACGTACATGTATGTGTATACTTGTTTGGTGTAAGACTCCTTCATTGAATAATTTTACTGTCAACCTCTACATATGGTACATATACATACATGTAAATGTATACCCATGTAAGCTCTTTTTGTTTCACACGGGATCTGGATCTTGAATAGAAAATTACGACGTGCATCTCATTATGCAAGGTGCAAGCCTATTTCAAGGTAACGAACAAACTGACAAGATCTTTTGCATTCCCCAAAACATCGAAAAGTATGTCTCGTTTTCTCTAGGCCAGTTTTGATTTATAAACTAGTTTCATTTTATGGCAAGGTTGCTAGACAGGCTTGTAAAAGCGTGTCAAAAAACTCAAACTCAAAACTCAAACGGACCCAAGCGCAAGTGTGTGGTGAGCAAAGCCCGCTTCTTTTGCAAAAGGGATCTGTCTCTACGAATGCATGGACTCGTTTGAAAAGTTTAACGAGACGCTGCTACCACCCTGAGTGCTTTTTATAGCGTCAGTGAATCAGAATATACTCAACAGCAACAAGTCTGGCAAAGCTTTACAAAATAGCATCAGCAAATCAGAATACACCCAAACACAACAAGTCTGGCAAAGCTTTACAAAATAGCGTCAGCGAATCAGAATACACCCAAACACAACAAGTCTGACAAAGCTTTACAAAATAGCGTCAGTGAATCAGAATACACCCAAACACAACAAGTCTGGCAAAGCTTTACAAAATATCGTCAGCGAATCAGAATACACCCAAACACAACAAGTCTGGCAAAGCTTTACAAAATAGCGTCAGCGAATCAGAATACACCCAAGAACAAGTCTGGCAAAGCTTTACAAAATAGCATCAGTGAATTAGAATACACCCAGGAACAACAAGTCTGGCAAAGCTTTGAACTGTAAAACCCTCTGTGACTATCACAATCTTTATGTCAAAACAGAGAACTTGCTTTTGGCAGATGTGTTTCAAAACTTTAGAGACATGTCTTATAAAAACTATGGTTTCGATCCTGCCAACTATTACACAGCTCCTGGATTTTTTTGGGATGCCTTGTGAAAACACACCGGTGAACAGCTCGAGTTAATTACAGACCCTGATGTTCATTTGCTTTTTTTGAACATGCCAAATGCAGTGGCATCTCTAGTGTGGGAAGTGAACGCTATGCAAAAGCAAACAATGGATTTATTGAAGATTTTGACCCAGGTATAAAACCATCCACCTACGTGTACATTGCCTGTCCCGATGCAAACAAATTCTATAGGTGTGCTATGTCTCAGCCGCTACATTTGGCAAATTTGAAATGGATAAAATACCTACATGTAGAGCGCTATACAAGCGAGCACATCTTAAATTTAGCAACCGATGATTACTACAGGTACATGCTCGAGGTGGATCTCCAGTACCCACAAGTGCTACATGTACATGATTCTCACAACGATTACCCCCCTTGGGCCAGAAAACCTGGTTATACAAGGTGTACCTATAAAAAGTTATAGCGATTATCAAAAGAAATTACTCTACAAAAAATACAAAAGCTGTAACAGGTTAATAGCGACGCTCGCAACAAAAGAAAAATATGTTTTGCACTATCGCGTTTTGCAGCTATACATGTACTTACAACTGGGCTGAAGATAAAAAAAGTACACCGCGTGTTAAGATTTAGATAACCAGCTTGGATGAAAAGCTATATTGCTAAAAATACCAAGCTGCGCACGCAAGCAACCGCAAGCTTTGAAAAAGACTTTTTTAGATTGGCCAACAATGCAGTTTTGGGTAAAACAATGGAGAATGTACGTAAACGTTGTAGCGCCAAGCTGATCAGGGACCACAACAACGATGCTGAGAAATGTAAGAGGCTGCCGGCTAAACCGAGTTTTAAAAGGCTGTGGGCTATTCGCGTTTTAAAAGCGTGAGGCCATTTCCAGAATGCAACATGTGTTATGTGGAACTTTTAAAACAAAAGTGGTGCTTAATAAGCCGATCTACTGTGGAGTGAACATCCATGATCTTCAATTTGTCTAAGATGTTAATGTTTAATTTTATTACAACACGTTGAAAGCTCGTTATGGTGACCGTGTGGGGCTACTTTATACCGATACCGAAAGTTTGGTGTATGAGTTATAAATTAACGATCTCTATAAGGATCTAGTGCAGATCCAAGACCAACTTGAGCAACTACCCAAAAGCTCATCCACTCGCAAGCCAAGCAAACAAAAAAGTCATTGGGAAATTTTAAGACGAATTTGGTGGGCAAGTTTTATCAGAAGTTGTCTGTATCTGGCCCAAGAAGTATTCAATTTTAATAAGCGAGCGCAGCTAGCGAGCGCAGCTAGCATGTGCTCAAGAAAGCCAAAAGGGGTCACTAAACTTGTTACCGATAGAGACTTAACCCACGAATCTTACAAAGACTGTCTCTTTAACAAATCTAAAATCATTAACGAGCAGCGACTGATTAAATCAGACAAAGATCCCCTAAATACCAAGCGATACATTTTGTCCAACGGGATAGATACCTATGATCACTACAGAACAACTCGCTCACTGCACTCACTCACAACTCAAGCTCAAGCCTCAGCAAAACCAGGCAGTAATGCAGTGTCTTTGGGTACCACTTGAAGCTCTTCTTGCACAAAAGAACGCTTGGGCCTGTTAGTCAGGTAATACAGCGTTGGACCTGTTGTTACGTTTTACTGTTAATCTGTTTGAACTGACTCGTATGCTTATCGATCTGATATATCTCAACACTCCAAATAGGATTGGTCGCTCTCCTAATTGTGCCACCTTCTTGTTTACCTGGGTAATACAAGCATCAGACCAGGGCATCTGGGGGAAGCTCTACCCACTCTGCTCTCTAGGGTACAGCTGCCAACTGTTTTACTCGATCTAGCTTAATCACTTCCAAAGGACTTAGCTCACTTCCTTGCTCGTTCTCGGATCAACTGGGTTTTTCTTTGTTTAGAGCTTTCACACGTCGGGGCAACCTTGTAACCCATTCCACATTTTGCTCACTTGGATTTAACATTTCTTGCGATCCCTTCTACAATCCCTTGCGATCGATGAACCCCGGCTCACCTACTAGCACTTGGATGCCCTTCCTGAAGAGCATTTTTTTTAACTTGCCTTCAAATTCCAAAGCAGAGTCTACTTGTTCTTGGCGAGGGAACTTTAATAGAGATTTGTCATAAATTTATTTTACAGCATCTGCTGTAAAAGGTCTGCTTTAATGTGTATTTGTAAGTACGTCATTGCACACGATCCCAGGGCAAATACAACATGTCCATTTGGTGCGTGTCATTGGGTTTAGCAAACTATGTTTGTAAAGTTCACAGTCTAGGTATGTACCCCAGAGCAGGTAGATAAATTTACCAAATGGCTTGTTTCGCTAACGAGGCTCTTACTACGCTCTTATCGACACCGGTTTTCTCGTGTTAAAGTCTCACAGCTCCCTCTCCTTTCCAATAACCTCTAAGGCTGTAGTAAACCTCTTTCAGCTAAACTTCTTTGACCTTTGTTTGCTCTTGAATCTCTCTCTTTTAAAAAGAAGGAAAAAGGTTGAAGTCAAAAGACCCCACTAAACTACCTTTCACCAGTATCGATAAACGAGATAACCCAAAAGGGCACTTCCACCTGACACAAACACGAGCACACTTTATTTTGATTGTCGTTTGGTGTGTAAAAATCACTCGACGTGGGTTCTGGTGGAAGTCCCAAGTGGTTGGTACCAGTGATTTCACTGTATACCATCAACGCTTCATCCCAATTTTTAAAGGTTTGCTCTGAAGCTTTTTCTTTTTGAATGCACTTGTTGGAGAATATAACAAATCAGATACCCTCTGGAACATGGTCGGCATTGACCAACCAGTTAGAAGCTTGAAAGGCAAGTTCATCCTTTTCAAAGACCCCAAGGTCAAAAACCCCCAAATTTTTTTCAACCAACACATCACTAACGGCAGAAGGCAACCCAACCGACTTTATTTGCAAGGACTGTACAAATACCAAGACTGGAACGAAGCTAGCAAGTCTTTGGTGACTCTCAAACAGAATCGGGTTGAGCGGTTACAAAAACACTTCAACTTGGCGGGTGTTGATATGGCCGACTACCTGAAAGAAAAATACGGTTTGTGGCTTGATTTTAAAAGTACCGATGACAACATGGGTCACAGCAGTGGACGCAGAGTAGGCAACTCAGGTGGAATTATGATACAGATGATTCAAGAAGCAGAAACCTCGGGCGAACTACCTACATGTATGTATGTGATTCTCATCATAGTCGTTCAACTCACGATCGAAGATGGAAATTTTAAAATTTGAGTTACTGAGTTGTATTCTGTCAGAGTTTTTGGATGCATGACCAACACTTTAATCGTTGGAAAAACCGACTCGGGTAAAACCAAGTGGGTGTTGGACATGCTTGAAACCAGTTATCGGGGTTTTTTGAAGATAATCTGTCCCACGATATTTAAAAATAAAACGAATCTCAAAAGACTGTTTACTGATCCCCATGTGTATCTCTGTGACATTGATTGAGAACATCTTGAGTTAAACGATGCGATCGATCTGTTTCACGATGCCTTTGAGGGAATCAACACTCTGTTTTGATCAACAACTGCAGTTCCGAACAGCAAGTTAAATATCGAAGAGCAGTAAAAATAACAGTACTTGTGCTCTCAGCAAGACAGCATTTTCTAACAGGCATTATCATCACTCGTGTTGGTTGTTGACACAGCAGAAATATAACTACAGCAGGTGTTGAAAGACTACAGAGAAAACACGTCTTGGGTAGTGTTGTTCTATTGCAAGGCTCAAGTCAGCTCTGACCAAGTGTTAGATGAGAACGACATTGTACCCGACAAACAACGTTCTCGGTTAAAGAGACATTTGAGAGAAGTGACATTTTCCAAGTTGGTGTTAAAAACCGATTCAACTGTGAGTTGGTGTTTGTTGCAGGGTAGCTATACGGACAACTTGCAACAACTTGTAAGAAGATTTTAAAGTGTTGCTGCAAATTAAAAGTAGCTATGCTGCAAGACTTTTTAGAACTACTGTACATGTATGTTCAGGTAGTTATTGAACAAGTTAAAGCACAAGTTAGTGTTTGTTGTAACTTGTTGTAAACCACCTATAGGGGATCTTATAACAAAGAGTTTTTTTGTTACTGTAAATTAAAAGTAGCTATACTGCAATATTTTAAAGTAGTTTTTGAACTAGTGTATTACACCCGCGAATATATACGCTTGAAAAAAAAATTTATAACAAAACCAACTTGCTCAGTCACATGTTAGAGCAATGTTTGAGCAAAATTAAGCAACATCTTATTGCGTCTTTTAAAAATGGAAGACCTCAAAGCGATTTTAAAACCAGAAGCAAGTGCAGCGAGCTTGCAACACTCACAACCCAACCATACCCAAACCGTTAACTACAAAGACTGACTTTGTGCGATAGTAGCTTTGGGTGATTCCAATCAGTATCTTGGCAAGGAGTACTCGGTCAAAGAAATAGAAATTCTACCGCCTGCAGAACAAGAAAGACCGTATCAACGTTATTTGGCTAAATTTGACAGGGAAGTCATCACAACGGTGGGTGAAAGTCTGTTGTCTTTTCACTCACGTTTACTTGGGGTATCACTACCCGTCGAGTTTATGACTTACGAAGTCATGTTAGATTCAGAGAAAGTGTTGAGCAGAGATCCAGAGCGAGATCGCATCATCAGTCAGAGCATGGGTGCCTTTCTCACAGAAGTTTGATATGCATGTAGCTATGGATGCTACCTTCCCACTAGTTGGATCACTCATTACGACCAAACAACTTTATTTCAACAAAAAACGAGCAATGGAACCAAAACAGGAACCATACCAGCAGAGCAATCAGCTGAGCCTAGCTCGTGTGACCCAAGTGTGAAGCGAGCAGCAGCACAACTGTTAAAAATAGAAGCAGGTATGCTCAAGGTAAAAAACTGGTCAAACATAATCGTAAAATGAAAGAGAAAAACTTGGCATTGTTGAAGGAAAAAAAAGCGAGTGAGCAGCAACAGCAGCCAACAGCAGCTAGTCATGCTAGTCCCTCATTAAACTGGTATCCTTGGTTGGTATTAGCAGGACTCAGTGTTAAACACTTTTTAAAAAACAGCCCACAGGGCGCAATGCACAAACCAGTATAGGAGAGTAAGATAGCAACCCCACCTCAAGTTTCAAAACAGAGAGCTAACGATAAACCAGAAATTTTGGAAATGGAGTAATTTAAAACCAACTAAAAAACCCATAAACTTTTAACATTTTTTTATCTAGTTAGTATTATAAAACAACAAACAAGATGACAACAAACACAAACGATATCAACTTGCTTTACAACAGTGCAGTCGTGAGCATGATTTTCACAAGATACGCAATGTTGATTAAACAGCCACTGAAATGGAAGACACCCGATCTACATGTAGACCGATTGAGTTTGGAAGACATTGCAAAACTCACGGCGTTTTTTAGCTGGTTCAACGGCAACCCAAGAGCAGTTGGTAGCAAAGGGGTAAAATACCCATGGATGAGTTTGATCAGTCAGGTGAAGAACACGTAGACCCAGCAGAACAGTTGGACACAGAACTAGAATGGGACAACAGCTTTGATACCATACAACAAACCACAGAAGAACACATTCCCACAATAGATCTCAGTAAAGACACCTTAAATCGAGGAAGAAACATATTTATAAATAATCCTGAAGTAGACCATTTCTATATATTTTAAACTTACCGGTATAACTGACCTACCAAGTCCTAAATAAGAAATGTTGAATATCGTAAAGGTAAAGGCCTGTTTTACAAACCTGTTGGTAGTAATGGTGAAGTATTGCTAACTGATAAAAGCAAACCTCACATATTTGTAAGTCTAAATACAATACCTAAGAATGCCAAAGAAGCCAGTTACCCAAACGGAGCAAATTTTATTCGAAACGAACTGGGTTTTTGTGATAATGGAAAAAAATCAACAAGCACAATTGACCTTAGCCACCGTTGTAACTGAAAACATCCTGTTACAAGAACTTCCCCAAGAAGCAGATCGAGTAAGTGATATCATAGAAGACCTTATCCAAGACAGAGAGGTGCAAACAGAAGGCTTTAACTTCAGAGAACTCGCCGCATTAGACAAATTGTTACAAACGGTAAAAGGAGCCCTTATATTAAACCTAGACAAGTTGGACGCGTTAGACAAAAAAATGCAACAGACCAAAAACGAATTAGACCAAGCGCAATCACCAGAAGACCACCAAGAAATTAGAGATTTCGAGGGAGAAAGACGAGGTAGGCTCATAATCAAAGACACCGTCTGCTTAAGAACTCAAATCAATTGCATCAAAGAAACGATCGCAGCGGTGTTAGACAACGATCTGACTCTACAAGATAAAAACTGTACGCTGTTTCGAGAACAAGGTGTGACAATCATAAGTATATTGATGACTTTTAGTTTAGCGATTTCAACAATTGTGAGTTCTATCGTAGCTGGTATCAGAGCCGTAGGAGGTCCCACGCTAACTCCAATACCGGCATCCGCTCCTACCCCCACACCAACCAAGCCAGGTTTTAAAAATTGGATCTAAAAACAGCTGCAAAACTTGGATAACGTGTTAAAAAACTCAGTGTGTCTGCGCTAGGGGCTTTGCCTGGTATCATCGGGAGCATACTTTTTTGGTTGTTTAATGTTACAAGTAAAGTTTTCGGTTGGGTAGCGGAGCATGTGTGAACTTTGTTTTTAATGGTAGGTGCTTTGGTGTTGGGTTATTTTGGTTTGGGTAAAAAGTAAAAAGTTAACACCCTGTCGCGATTGGACGAGGTGTTAAAGTGCCTTTAATCTTTTTTTGGTGAGCGGGTAAACTCGCTAAATGCTATGCGCCCTTTGGGTTGCTCACTTAGCACTTTGCGCCCTACGGGCTACTGGCAAACCAAATCAAAGCCAGTGAAATCGCAACCACACCATGCGTCAGTTCTTTGTTTAGGTGAATGTCTAGCTGGGTAGGAGTCTTGCTCTCGTTAGCAGCTTTGGGTTTGATGTCTTTGTAATGGGTGGTGGTGGTGGAGCCGTTTGGTTTGGTTGCACTGCTGTTGAAATGGGTAGGCTTGTGCGGAACTCCCAGTTCCAAGTGGAATCGCGGTTCCAAAGAAATTTCAGAATTGGCAGCTCTGCTTTTGTGGAGAACTAGGTCCCCACTTTTGGCGGTTCCAGTATCAGAAAGCCAACTCCAAACATCCCATCCGAGTCCAAGTCACCGCTAATGCAGGCCTGCCACACCTGTAGTGACAACTAAGAACATCAGATCTGAGCGCGAGTCATCACTCTAGACTCATTCTAGTACCGTGCCCCTCTGTTGTGACACTAAAATGTTCATGAACATGTACAGTACTATAAATGTACATTGTGTACTACAGTGTACTTACTGTTGCACAATGCCCGGGTGTGAAGGCTTGTTCTGTACATGTATAGTACAGTACATGTTTCCACTTTGCAGAGTGGCAGTGCAGTTTCCGTCAACTTGCTTTCCAGTCGAGTAGTAGGCTACAGCATTCGGAATTTGGGAACGTGGCATCCAATCAAAAATGTTTTGTTGGGCCACTTGATGATCTCTTTGGCCTTATATGGAACGTAAGCGCGGAGCTGGCATGCAAAAGATTGGACTGAATATACATGAAGAATTGGCTAAGCCTACACAGCTCTCAGGTGATTCAGAAGTGTCAGAGACACAATCAAAGGAACTCCATCAACAGGCTATCCTGGTAAGTTTGCTTTTAATTTTGTAAGGGGATAAACCACCAATCAGGCAAATTCATGACTAACTTTCGTCCACCAACATTTTACTTCGGTATGTTAGAAACCCTTGTTATGTTGTACAAATAATGCAATGCCTATGCTATATATGTATTATTTTCACTACTAATGGGCTACACGTAAAATGTAAACTTGTAAAACTGTAAACCTGTCAAACATGGCAAAAATACACTTTATCAACTAATTTAAACTGAATAACAAAATTCAAAGTACATATTCTTGCGGGAAATTGTAGCCATTTCTTGACAGTACATGTGAGTCTATTCAAAACCTGACTTCATACTTCTTTTTATTTTTAAACACAGAGTCAGGTTAGATCGGAGACACTATATGCATCGACCTCAGAACGGCAAAAGCAGCTCACAGATGCAGTGGCCAAACACCTTGTCCGTGGCATGAAACCAGTATATACCGTGGAGGAGCAGAGCTTCAAAGACATGCTTCAGGTGTTTGACCCACGCTACAAGCTGCCGTCACGGAAGACGTTTTCTTCGGTATTGTTGCCTAAACTGTACAACAAGGTGAAGGAAGAGATTGTCTTTGCTGCGCTTAATGAGGCAAAATACATCTCCATTACCACTGACATGTGGACAAGTCAAACCTCAGACCAATACATTGGTGTGACGGCGCATCTTATCTCACCATATTGGAAAATGGCAAGGTACACTATCGAGAACACCGAACTCCCTCCTCCACATGACAACACACACGTTGCAGAGTCGTTGGACCACATCTTGGATCAGTGCTAAATCCCAATCACCAAGATCAGTGCAATAGTAACTGACAATGCATCAAACATAAAGGCTGTGTGTGAAGTAATAATGGTTTAGAACGTTCCCTGCTTTGGACACACCTTGAACCTTGTCGTAAAGGCTTGGCTTGCTGAAGCGTTCACAATGCACTGGGAAGGTGTTCCAAATTGGTCCAGTTTGTAAGGCGCTCATCCAAGGCCAAGTACATGCTAACGGAGCAGCAGGAAGCATTCAATTTGCCATCTCACAAACTCATCCAAGACGTTGACACGAGATGGGGTTCAACCCATGACATGCTGGAACAACAGCAGCCCATCTGCAACTTGCTGGTCGCCACGAAAAAGAAAGAACTGAACTAATCAGACCGCAAAGTTGCTACAGAGGAATCACTAATGACAGTTCTTGGACCAATAAAACGGGTCACAGAATCATTCTCTGGTGAGACCTTCGTTACAGTGTCGGGTATCCTTCCCGCTATTTGATATATCGAAGGGGTGCTGGAAGACAAAGAGTACGACATTCTGGAGATTCGACAGGTAAAGGCAACAATGGTAGAGAGGCTGACAAGCTACTATATTGACAACGACACTTGCCAGTTTCTGTTGATGGCCTGTTTTTTTGGATGGACGATATAAGCACCTGCCGTTCATTCAAGGAGCAGGTGCGGCGGCTGTGAAAGGTGGCATTTAAGATATGGCTAAATGTTTAGCTACTCAGCTGATCACAGAAGAACAAGGAGAACAAAATCTTGGAGCGGATCCTGCCAAGAGCAATGGTGAAGGCGCTGATAAGAGAACTGATACTTCAACGACACCGCCGCTTAAAAAATTCAAGAGTGCGGCTGCGTTATTTCATGACGCGTTTGGAGAAGAGGATGAAGATGACGCCCCAGCCAATAGGTCACCAGAAAGGATTGCGTCGGAGGAGGTGAAAAGGTACATTGCCGATGGAAAATTGTTGCCGGACGACGACCAGTTGAGTGGTGGAGACTGAATGGCTACCAGTATCCAACACTTACTAAGTTGGCGAGACTTTATCTGTGCGTCCCTGCGACTAGTGTGCCGTCGGAACGACTGTTCAGTATGGCTGGTAATATTGTCACGGCAAAATGATCTCTGCTGAAGCCAACGAACGTAAGACTGCTCACATTCCTACATGACAATATGCCTTAAGACGGTGTCAGTGATCCAGTGAACTGTAATATTTCCAATATGTACATTGCACTGTAGAAAATAATGCGTTTACGTAATTTTTAAATGTTTGAGGCCACGTGATTTGTTTCTTGGAATACGGGCATTTCAACGGGAGAAATAAGTACTAGGTTTTCAACTTTGAGAAAGTTTCACACTAGAGGAAGAATGGAGAAAACACTTTTTTGTTGTTCTGTATGCGACATTGTTAATAATTGGCAGGTTCGTGAGGTTAAAAATCTATTTTTGAAGTACATGTTCATTGTGTCACTATTTCCCTTCCTAAATTTGACATTAAATGACATGCTATCGTTATCCAATGGCCAATAAGTGAGTGTAGCGTGTATGGAAATCTTCCCTTTTTACTTTTGCTATTCACGTGTTGTTCCCAGATTTTTCTTTCATTGTCCCCACCCGTATAGCCTTGTCAAGTTGTCAATGTGTTTAAAATGACCTTATAGCTACATGTACGATATAAGATTCGTGTGCGAATTTAGTAGTGTACAAGTTTCCATTGCACCCATAAGAAGGTTTGTACTTATTTACCGTACTAAACACTGCTCACTGTACTCAGCCACAATTGTCAGTTTTCCAAGTTGCAGCTACATGTACCTGTAACACCCAGTTCCAGTTAGTGATGATTTAATTAGGTGTGTTATCTAATTAATGACTTTCATCAGGGTGCATGCAGATTACAATCCATTCGGCAGTGTCGCTTCAGTCCAGTGAGTCCATTTATTCCCAGTTTTTTATGGAGTCTCTCTCATTTCACCAGTAGCCTTTGTATCATAATGTATTAATATATAAAGTTTTTGTATATTGCCGGAGTGTCTTTCGGAAGTTTGGTCTTTGATAAAAAAGAACCTAAGTAATTGATCTTTGCCCACAGCGCACGTGTTGAATGTAGGTGTACATTTGTTTTTGCAAAATAATTAAACATAAATCGTCTGCCACACTAAACATTCTAAGCCAGAGCCAGACCATACATGTACATGTACATGAATTGGTCTATTACTGATATCGTGGGCAAGGCCTGTGCTGTGGATATGCACACACAACCTGAAATCCCATGCACTATGTAACGCATGCACGTGGTGTTCTGACCACTGCTCATAATGAGACGGGCAGTCATACCGGAAGCGCCAAACGGACCCTTTGAGCTAGCCAGGGTCCCGGTTCTCAAATCTCAACTAATCAACTTCTCACTTGGTAGGCGATCAAGCTGGTTCCATGTACATGTATGGACCCGAGCAATGGTACCCCTTAAAAGATAGCAAACGCATGGGCGTTCGGAGTACTGTATTTACATTTAGAAGATGCACCTGCTGTGGACGTGTGCTTCGCACCTTCCGTCACGTTTATTCATGTCCATGGCCATTTATAGGATTATCAAATGAATATATACATAAATGTTGAATGGAAAATAGTGAAGGAGGAAGCAGTGCTGAGTTCTACATACAGTGTACATATTATAGATTTATTCCAACCACAACTGGTCTACAGTACGAAGAGGCAAAAGTAAAATTCTAAATACCCACTGTGGATAATCTTAAAGCCCATTAAAGACCAAAAGCAAGTCTGTTGTTCCGTTTGTGTGTGGCACCAGCATGACATGGCAGCAACAGATTTTTTAAAGTGTTTTATTAAACCTTATGTTTTCTTTATATCTTTTGGAGCCGGTTCCAACTCGGAATCGCAATTCTTAGCTGAAGCCGGAACCGGCTCTGAGAATTCTGGAACCGCCCAACGCTAATTTTCTGGTGTTACTTGGTTTTGTTCAACATCGTCTGGACCTGGCTGTGGTGAGAATAGAGCTCTTTGCGTATTAACATTGGGTTGGTACCCCGGCTTCATGTTAGAGGTCGTGATCTGCAAGTTGTTGCGGCAACCTTCACATGTTCTGATTCAGAGATCCATGTCTGAGGGTACGAGGTACAAACTGGGTGATACAACAAAGTTCAAAGACGTTTTGGCATATTGTAACGAGTTTTGAAACTGATCGATCGATTGCTTGAGATCCAGAACCAAATTGAGAGATTCCACAATGTTTACAAATTGTCGTTGCACATCTAATCCTTTAGCCGGGGCTAACATGCTGGTTTTGGTCTGTGCTTGCGCTCCTAACAACACGTAAACATAAGCACTGATAAATTCATTCACTGCAGTCAAGCCTGCGTTCGTCAAGTGAGTCGTTTTGGTATAAAATCTTGCCAAGCAAGTTTCCTATAGTCCGATCCAAGTCACTGTATAATGGCTTGGGTGTCCTGACCCTCTTGAACGATCGGGAATGCCAAATCCCATGTAAGTCACATTAAGATATTTTCTGTGTCCTCCCAAGTCACGTTTGTTGTAATTGCAACCGGGGACTGGTTTGCATCCATTTTCATAATAAAAAGTGGTGCCTAATCCATTTGTGGTGGTGTCGCGCGTCTATCTAAGCGATCAAGTCGAGTCAACATTAAACAATAAACACCCATCGTTAAACTTTCTAAGATTTTAGTTATTGTTCAAAGCGTCAAACTAGTTATCTTTGGGGATGGCTATTTTGTAATCAAACAAGACCTTTCTAACCATGTAATACATGTGAAAATTAAACCAAGCTCAAATGTATGAGTTTGAGTCTTTGAGTACATCCCATCCGACACCGCAGGCCATAGTGGCACAATATACCCCAAAGTTGAGTTGGTTGTGATAAAACGACATAGGATCGCCAGACCAACGGTGTACAAAGAAGTCCATTCTAACTCTAGGCAGTTTGTAAGAATCCATTAAATTGGGAAACTTGGCAAAAAAGGTGTTTTTTGTTCACTTTAATCACGAGTTCACTGTAGTTGATGTCCATGCTTGCTTATTTAATAAGGTGTTAATTAAGTTTGATTAATTTTTTTTGTTTGGTGTTTTTAAAATTACACATCATGAGTCAGGTTCACACTTTTCACTTTACTGAAAATGAGCAGACGTTTAAATTGCAAGACTACATCGATAACTTGCAAGGTAAAAAAGTTGTTGGAATTAAGTTTCCACACTGGATATTTTATCATTATAAACTCTACCGAAATTGATTGGCAAACTCAAATAAATGGCAGACTGGCAAAATGGCAGCGTGAAAGGCGCAGAGATAATGAAGAAGAAACAGCAGAACCAAGCCCAGCAAACTGAGGAACTGATAGACAAGATGTTAATATAGAATTTACAGAGCCTATGGTACTTACAGTACCGTTGTCAGAATTAGAGGAAGGCAGTTCGAACTTGTTTTATGATGTAATAAGCGATTATATTTGAGCTTATGAGACAAGAAATCTAGAAGAATTTAGCGTACCATTAGTCCAAAACTGGATGACTTCAACAGACAAAAAGAAAGAACGAAGAATAGACTTAGAGAATTATTAAAAGAAATGGAAATAGAAACCAGTGATCTAATAATTGATAAAAAAAAAAAACCGCATATCTACTGTATATGTAGTATTTTTATCTAGTGAAAAATCCGATAGTTATAGAGGAGCTCAACACATTGTGTTAAAGTTTATTCAAGAAGGATTTATACATGTAGAAGACAATTCAGACAAAGAACGAGAATAATTAGAAGTGCTCAATCTGAATCTAGAGATGCTCTTTTAGTTATGGGATTTAATCGTTTACTCATGCGATGGCTACACTCCTGGGAAATATCTAGAGACTTTTGCAACCTAGAGAGCGTAGTGGCATCGTCATTCTTCTTAGATTTTACAATGTTCATTGGTTCAAATTTGTTTTAAATGCAATTTCGGGTGTAAGTTTTAAAGTTCAACGAGACACAAAATTGCTTGCAATTATGGTGACAGATTTAAATCTTAGATTGCGGTTGGGTAAAGAAGTCTCAAAACTGTTAAACCTGCCAAAAAGGTAGGCTAGTACCAAACGTTCTTTACAAAGGGAAAATGAATGTTAACCATTTCAATGAGCTTTGGATACACTGTCGCGAGTTAAACAACAGTTACAACTCCTTTAATGGTTGATCTTCAGACGTGTTATGCTCTGTTACAGACCTGAGCAAACCCCATAGGGTGCACAGCGTTAAACGAAGCAAGTTGGCAAAACCACTTAAAAACAGAAAAATAAAAATTTTCCATTTTCGGAGAGAAACGACAGGGGAGAGGTCATTACTAACAAAGGTGCTGGAATTTCGCACTATTAGTGATCGAGAATTTACCGAAAGGAAGTAACGGACTAGGAAATAATGCATATGTGTTGGTAATCTGCCTAGGTTGCAGGCGGTAGACTACATGTACATGTATGCTAGAAGAGCAGCAACATCAGCTAACAACCACAGAGGAACAGCTCACAAGAACCTGGCAAACAGCTCTTCAAATTATTGATGAGCAATTTCAAGACTAAGACTGCATCACGGCCCAACAACTGTTCAGCTACTTCATATGACCAAACCAACCACAAGAGGCATCCATACTGAATGTCTTAAACCAAACAGTCTAATTTCAAGGCAACAGCATCTTCCAAATGAGATTGCCAAGCATTGTTGCTGTCTACATGTATATCGCTCTTATCTCTGGAATAAACCCACTATCCTCCACTTATATTCCTATCCACCTTCATCAAAACAAAGATAGCAAGAAAAAAATTCAATACAGAATCAAACTATTTCTCTGGTATATGCAAAGCCAAAACCAAGAAAACCAAATCCAATAAAAAAAACATTTCTTAGAAGAACACAATTATTAAACCAACTCATCCAAAGTGACACTAATGCAAACCGAAAAAAAAAATTGAAAGGTCTTAGCTCCATCCCCACTCCTGCTGAACCAAACTGCACAATACTTTTGAATGATAAAAACACCTTCAATCAAAGACCAAGAATAGCACTCTTAATGGATATTCATAAACACCTCAGACAGTCTCCCTATTCAACAACATGCAACTTGACCTTGTATTAACATTCGATAATGCCTGATGGGAAGTGATAACGTCTGTTGTGTAAAACACGCTCTGGTACCTGGATACAAGAGAGTTTACTCCATCCTTATTAGTCATGAGTCTGCGTGTGACGCAACATGCAGAATGCACCACACGTGCACGAAGTCTATTCACTTGTACAAGGTGATTCTATTGGACAGTTTTCTAAAGGAACATACCATAAAATGGATGGGGGTATTTGGGAAAATAAAAGTAAAGTTTTAGAACAAAATCATTGGAAATCCATCATATGTTGACTTCTTTTGACTCTCTGAATAAAAAGGTATTTATGATTGGGAATAAATATGTGCTTGGCTGGTCTTAAACGTTAGTTTGATATTTATTCACTGAACAATGCTGAAAAAACATCCTTTTAAACAATCTCCCACTTGGCATGCAAAATAAATCTCTGACATACCGGTAACACCGGATTGAGAAGAATATTGGGAAGCCACCAAATTTGAACTCATCCACTGACCCACGTTGGGCTATGACACTAACTAAAAACATGTTAAGGCAAGAACTAGCCCCCCAATTAACAAAAAAAAAGAAATTGAAAAAAAGGGACATCAAAGTCAAACCAAGTGATAAACAACAACACCAATTACACTGTACTACAAAAACTCAATCAAAAAACCACTCACTACTACATGTACCGGTACATCAAAGATTTTCTGGAACCCAATTCTCGACCGTAACTGTTTCCATTTCAAAAAAGTATTTCCTTCAATGGCTCAACAGCATGCCCTGAAATATGTGACATCACCCTGCAAGACTTCTGAAACAAAATACTCCAAAAAAGCAGAAAAATTCTCACATGGTGGTGCTACAGAGACAATATACTGGTCATCTATAACCAATTTCTTGGCCAATTCCTAATTTTGTCACAAACATCAACAAGATCCATCCAACTTTGAAATTCACAAATGAAGCTCTCTGAGACATCTACCTACTATTTCAGAAATATTCCTGAAACCTCCATTCTTTACTTTCGGGAAAGTACTTTCATGAATTTACACAAATTGAACACATTTCAACTCCAGCAAAATTTTGCTGGAAGTCTTTCATCAGATTCACTTCGCTTTCACCTTTGCCTGAAGTATGCGCCTGCCTTAACTGAGGCCAAATGGCTGGACTTAAAACCCTAACCCCCTAGAGTGTATGTAAAATCATATAGAAATTGGAGGATTTGGGACTGTTTAAAACACTCAGTAAAATAAAATCTCTTTTACTGGTATAACAACCCATCAAAAGCATCACAATTATGTGAATTAGCATTAAGTCCTTCAAAATCATCCTTATGCAACTGATTAAGCGTTATCACTACTGGGCACAAAAGCATATTGTTCTTGACAAAGAATTTGAAAACTAATCTTCCGCTCGCATCACCCAATCACATCCAACAAACATTACTAGCTTTTGGTTATATATTCTTCTTACGCCTGCCCATTTCAGCCCCTTACCAGACCACTGGCCTAGACTAATTATTATTCAATCAGTAAACCTCACAAGTCACCAGACAGTGTCACTGAATGGGATAGTGTCATCCTCTTTTCACATGACTCACACTTTTCTTAGTTTGAAGTTGATTGATACAATCATGAAGTTCTTCTTGTGTTATTGGGCTTTAAAAAAGGGAATCAGGAAAGTTGAGATATTTCATAGGGTCAGCAGTGTATCTTGGAAGCCAACTGTTGTCCAACGTTTTAAAACAATCATTAAAATGGTTTGCAATCATCTGACAGGGCTGGTAGTATCAGAATTCTTTATGTGAACAATTGACTGGGTTAGGTATTTTCACATTTTCTGTTCAATATTTTACTGATGAATGATTTCACAGGTATTTTTAGTATTGGTTGTTTCTTGCTCAAAAGATAAGATAATGTACAGTATTTTCTTGAAAGCTCTAATTAAATAATAATAATAATAACTGACATTTATAAAGTGCCCAATCCATCAGGCTGCTTCCAGGCGCTGTACATCAAAATATAGATAAATAAATATAACCTACATGTACCATAATCAAAATCAATAATAAGAAACTAAAAATGCTTGTTTACAAAAGTGCGTCTTCAGCCCGGTCTTAAAACTCTCCATACTCCTAGACTCTCTTAAGATGAACTTCAAGCTGGTCCCAGAAATGGGGACCAGCCGCAGAAAACATCCTCTCGCCAGCAGAAGACAGCCTAGTTTTGGAAGAGTAAGCTTAGACGAGTCCAGCGCGGAACGATCGACTAGGAATCCTAACATCAAGCAAATCACTTAAATAACTTGGAGCACTGTCGTGGAGACATTTAAAGATCATTTGACACACTTTAAAAATTACCCTATATTTTACTGGCAACCAATGTAATTGCATCAGCGCAGGAGTGATGTGGTCAAATTTCTTGCCATTAGTGAGTAACCTTGCTGCAGCATTCTGGACTCTCTGCAAAGGAGCAAGGGCTGACGCCGATAGACCTATTAAAACAGAGTTACAATAGTCAATGCGAGACGTAACAAGTGCATGAATAATATGCTCTGTGGGTGATTGACCCAAAAACGTTTAATTTTGCTTATAAATATTGTACAGGTGATACATTGCAGAGCGAGAGATGTTCTTGATGAGGGATTGCATATTCATTTCGTTGTCAAAATCACACCCAGACTCTTGACTCTGTGATTACCAATATTCACAACAGTTCTAGGAATTTTGCTGAACGACAAATGTGATCTAATGATAAGCAGATCTGTCTTTACATCATTTAGCTTCAAAGAATTAATCGCCATCCAACATTTGATGTCGTCACAGCATTTTTCAAAACTGGCACTTGTTGCTGTATGCTACTGGCAGTTGGCTGAGCTGACAAATACAACTGAGTGTCATTTGCATAAAAATGACAACTCAGTCCATGATGCCTAATAACATCCCCTAATGGCAACATACATGTACACATTGAATAAAAGTGGTCCCAGTACAGAGCCCTGGGGGACACCATACTTAAGCGTATACATGTAGGTGTCACTCATGGTTCCCACATCCAATCCAATCCGACCATCAAGCGATAAAGACCAAATCTGAACTCTTTGTAAACGGTCTCTTAGGTAAGAAGAAAACCAATGGAAGGTATTTTGTGAGACTCCTACATGTATCCTTAATCGATGAAGCAAAATGTCATGATCAAGCGTATCAAACACACCACTTAAATCAAGAAATACCGGAATGGAGACTTTGCCCTCATCCATATTTTTCCAAATATCATTTTGAAGGCGGGCAAGAGCCGTGTCCGTTCCATGGGGGCGCTTATATGCCGATTGAAAAGGTTCATGTAACATAAACCTGGTCATATGATTAGTAAGTTGTTGCTCAACCACCTTCTCAAGAACCTTGGAGACAAATGGTAAATTGGCAACTGGACGATAATTCTTAAGCAGCTAAGCTTGATCAGCCTTGAGGTTCCGAGATTTTGGAATGGGAGTAACAGTAGACATCTTAAAATCATTTGGAAAAACTGCAAGGTTAATAGAAGAATTAACGAGAGATGTGATTATTGGGCAAATTTCAGTCAGACAGCATTTTAAAAGTGCAGTCAGTATCAACTCAGCACCACAAGTTTTTGGAGGACACTTGCGTATGATTTGCTGGATCTGTGCACAAGTAGTGGAGCCTAAATTACGCTTACATCCTTCAGGAAGAATTGGATCTTGAATATCAAAATCTCCTTGACTCACACTACTCATACGTCGTAAGTTGCTGATCTTATCTTGAAAGAAATTTGCGAATCAATTTGCCAATTTGACTTCGGACTTATGAGTAGGAAATGTAGGAACTGACTTGCGGCAAAACAAATTATCAATCACACAAAAAATCTGATGACAATTACCCTTGCTCTCCTGGATTAAACTTTGATGATAATGCACTTTCTCATCCTTGATCATCTTCGCAATGTGATTACATTGCATTTTATACATCTTTCGGTCAACAGTGAGTCAAGTACATCGCCAGCAAAGCTCCAGTTTTTTACGCTTAATTTTCTCCTTCCTAATGGTCTCAGTAAACCATGGTGTATTCGACCGTATAGTAACAACGTTTAATTGAACAGAAGCATGCTTGTCAAGAACCAACCTTAATTCCAAATTGTAAAAAGCTGTGAATACGTTGGGGTCGGGTAATGAAGTTTCGTCCAAATACTTTGAAAATGCAGAACAAAGAATGGCTCAACAAAAATGTTCACAGTCTATGTTTTTAAGCCTCCTAAATGCCACAGATCTCTGCGGTCTCACAGGCTTACTGATTTCTAAAGGAAAGAACACATTATCAGTGAATGATCAGAAATAGCAGGATCAAAACATCTACTGATTTGATAATGTCCGTAGATGGACGAGTAATAACAAGATCCAAAACATGACCTTTAATATGGGTGGGGGATACTACATGTTGAATCAAATTGCAAGACTCAAGAAAATTCATAAAACAAATCATATTATGTGCTTGACGCTGATCCATGTGAATATTAAAGTCTTGAACTATCACAAAATCAGATGATTTTGACATGAACTGTTCAAAGACTTGAGAAAAATCAGATAAGAAGGTAGTGATTGCTACATTTGGAGCCAATAAACAACCATCAACAAGAAACGTTTATCATGACAGTCGACATTGACCACAATGTGCTCAAAAGATGATCCAGCTGCAGTAGATGGAGTGGTATGTATTCTCATTCCGGACTCATACAATACTCCTACACCACCACCAGCTCTACCTTGACGAAATTTATAGAGAAACTGGTAATCACCAGATGTTAACTGTGACACCGTAGTAATGTCTCCTTCTTTAATCCATGTGTCAGTAACAGCAAGCACATCAATGTCTTGATCAGCCAGCAATTGAAGAATGCCAGTTGTTTTGTTACATACAGATCTCGTATTCAAACTACAAACCCCCAAGTTTCTTCTGGATGGAGTGCAACTCGAAGATGACACCAGTTTAATGGAAATTAAATTACCTGTCTGGGGTGGTCGGCAATATGACAAATGCCATGAATTGAATTGCCTAGGCATTACAATAACCAGATTTACAATAGTTCATTTGTTTTTATATCTGTTTATTTAAGTTAATTGATCTGGGTTTCAAAGAAATAGTTTATAAAGTCTAAATCTCTTTCTTATAGATTTTAGTAGGCTTTTAGTAATCCAGGGATTTTCAGGGAGTTTATTATTATGTCTACACTTTGCACAAGGCATGCATTAATCAGTGAGATGAGTTTACTTATTTGGAAATGTAAGTGCTCTCCTGAAAGGCAAAGGGCTCAATGTGTATTCTAGGCTAAGTTCAGATGAGTCAGCCAAATACAAAATGCACAAGGAGGTGTTACTCAAGCAATTCCACCTAAATGAGCATGCCTTTAGAGAGAAATTTCGGTTGGCAAAACCTGAGAAAGACGAAAGTGAGCCACAGTTTGCAGTCCATCTTGATAACCTACTGATGCGTTGGGTTGCTATGGCCAAAATACATTTGTACCTAAGACATAGAGGGAATGACGGTCTGAAAGATTTAATCTTGCAGGAACAAATCATGAATTGATGCAGTGACCATTTACATGTAGCTCTTTTCCTTTAAGAGCATAAACTGGCTAATGTTATGGAAATGGCCCAATTTGCAGAGCAGCATACTGTGTGGCCAACATTCAAATACATGAAGGTGGTTCCTACATGTACAGTAGATCAGAAGCAGACGCATAGTGCGTCATTTGCCAAATCGTTCAAACCTACCACCAATGCCAACACACCACGAGATGTACATGTATCATCTGGTAAGTGTTTTGTATGTGGCAAACCGGGTCACATAGCGCGTAACTGCTGCAGTAAGTTTAAAGAAATTGAGAAAGTTGCTATAACGTGATAGCTTCAGCAATTACTGGCCTTTTTGAGGCTGAATGTGACATGGAGCAAAACACACAGTTAGCCACGAAATCTAGAGAAAGTCTACCTAGTGCAATGGAAACTGAAGCTTATATATCCACCTCGCCTGATTTCACCCGCTCAGTGAATGTTGTACGCAAGATGGTTACGCCACATTGACGTGCGGATACGGATTCCCCGTAATGAGCGCGGCGTGTAAAAACTCGGATTGTTCTACAATGCTAGTCACAGACGGATTGGGTTAATGACATAAAATTTAAAGTAGTCATAAAATATGACCTTGTTTCCGGTGAACAGCTCACTGGTGCTGAAAAGTCGTGTACTCTTGTCGATGAAACTGTTTGCGATCTCCAGTCGCAAGAATTAAATTAGACTCGCCCTATTTCGTTGGCTGGAATGACGCGCTTGGCATGAGACAGTGTACAACGTCATATTAGGTAACGTAACAGGCGTCAGATCACCGAATAATCCTGACCTGCTCTGGCAATGTTGTGTCTCTTCAAACACTCAATTTGGAGATAGACCACAGGCGCGTTGATACTATGTGACGTGCAGTAAGGACACGAACACAACGAGCTGTGCAGGATAGACCATTAAGGAAACTTAAGGTACCTGAAAGTATTCCAAACATCTCGAAATCTGAAATTATGAGCGAACAAGCTAATGATCCGTCGTTGGCCCATATAAGAGAAATTGCAGAGAAGGGCAATCAGAAATGCAACAAATACGGATCAACTTCCACTTTCTACTGGCTTGACCGTGTGTTGTATAGGAAGTTTGAATCACCCACTCTCCAATATGGAGACGCGTGTCCTCAACTTGTAGTTCCTATTAAATACCGAGTCAATGTAATTAACTTTGCAGCTCACGAAACCATCCTGGGTGGACACCAAGGAGCAAGGAAAACGTGTGATAAGGTTATGAGCGAATTCTTTTGGCCAGGGTGTCAGGCAGATACATGTATCACCGGATATTGTCGTTCCTACGACATATGTCAATGGACTATTCCAAAGGCAAAGTGACCAAGGTACATTGTACATGTGCCACTGGGAGATACATGTATGCCCATTATAGATATGGCATTTAAACGTGTGGCTGTGGACATTACAGGCCCCCTTCATCCCAAGTCTGACAGAGGCCATCATTTCATATTGACCCTGATTGATTACCCAGCATCCAGAAGCCGTTGCTCTACCTACCAGTAATATTGAAACTACCAGGGTAGTATAGTACATGTAGATGCCATGATCGATGTATTCACACGAGTCGGCTTCCCAACTGAAACCCTTTCCGATCAGGGATGACAAATTACATCAGATCTCATGAAAGAAACGAGTAGGCTCTTGTCGATAAAACAGATGACCACTACTCCATACCACCCTTCGTGCAACAGTTTGGTTGAATGCATGAACTTAAACTAATGTTGAAACGGCTTCGCGCAGAAAAGCTGCGCGATTGGGATCGCTATCCTGGACCTCTCCTCTTTGCATATCATGAAACCCCTTACTCAAGCTTGAAATTTGCACCCTTCAAAGTACTTTACAGTCGCACAGTCCATAGTCCGATAGCTATCTTACGCGAACTTTGGACGGCTAATGTTGAAAGTCCAGAAGTTAAAACTACACACCAACATGTTTTCGATCATTGCGAGCGTCTAGAAAAGACATGGGAAATCGAACAGCAGAATTTGCAAACGTTGGTAGATATTAACAAACACTACTACAATGCAAAAAGTTGAGCCCAAAGTTTCAATGGCGGTGGCCTCGTATTACTACTCCTACATACTGACCAAAACAAACTATTACTATGGTTATAGGTCCTTTCCCTGTACTAGCCAAAGTCAGAAACATTGATTACCGTACAGATCTTGGCGACGGTACAGTCAAGACCTTCCATGCCAACATGCTGAAGTGGTACATGTATGTGATAAGGTTAGTTGAGCATGAAACAAAATGAAAAACAAATGAATGAAAACGTACTTGAACCCGTATGTGTGGGTGTCACTGAAACCGAACAGAAGCCATGAGAGTAGGAACCAGATGCCGAAACGAAGACGGCCAATGAAGATATTATGATGTCACCATTGGAAGCTTAAGAAACAGTAGATGATATCAAAATAACTGCCGAGATAGCAGGCCAAAAAAAGAAAAAAAAACAAGTTCAGTGTTTGTTTTTTCCTCTACAGCCAATAGAAAGTGCCATACACACAACTCAAGGTACATGTACAGGTACACGTACATACAATGTACGTGTACATGTATGTACATGTGCATTGATACTCCATTGGACCCTTTCGCTGTATTTCTCCTTAAAGTACGATTACAATATTGAGTTTCTAACATGAAACTAAACCTGAAACTAACCAATATGAAATGATACGTGACATCCACAGTCATATTGTACATGTACATGTACATGCAAATTGGTACTTATTTAGAGTCAGGATTTGAAAAGTGGTAAATATAAAGTTGAAAAATAGTTGAATATTTTCAAAATTGAAAAGAAACTAATTCATTTGGCTTCCCTTTGGTCAGATATAAGTACATGTACTGTACATGGTGTGAATTTGAATTCAGTGAGTATGCAACAAATAAACATGGCTGTGCACCGTGCACATGTATGCATGCATGTACATGTATTACAGCGACATAAAACTTTCTTGAGACAAGACGAAAATGGCCTGATAGAAACTCACCTCTTTATTGCCTTAATGAATTTCCTGCTCCGTCGGTCAACTGTTCATCAGCACAACCCATCAACCTGAATGGTGTCCTTTAGTTACCACCAGATGAGTGACAAAGTGTAACGGCTGGGCATGGTCTATCTGCTGGCTCCCTCCCAAGACAGCACAATGGTGTCAGTAGACCAGCGTTCTCACCGCAGTGCCTGAAAAGAAACAAAAGAAAAAAACAACTTTAATCAACTGATTGTGGATGATTTCCACACACATGTACACGTACCCTGATTCATGTGGCTGATTCCCGCATGTACAGTTGGGCCATGGTTACGGAGTATGAGGAGCATCAACTGGCTGCACACCAAGATGATGACAAGATTACCCTTGCAGAAAATCAAGCCGCCAGAAAGATTAAGCAGAAGAGAGCAGCAGTTACACGTAAGCAGGCTAAGAGGTTAAGAGCTCTTATGAACGTCCTGATTCTACTTCAGACTTAGATGATGACAAAATTACCCAAGCAGAAAATTAAGCTGCCAGAAAGATGAAGCAGAAGAGGGCAGCAGAGGCAGCAGTCAAGCAGGCTAAGAGGTTAAGAGCTCTTACAAACGTCCTGCTTCTACTATTCATCACTTTGAGCAGTCCCAATGTTACAGTGCTCAGGTCAACATGCCTCAGGGTGTTGGAGGAGCATGTTTCGTGTGCAGGAGCTGCTCTAATTGGAAGGCCACCTGCCCCAAGTAAAAAGACCAAAGTAGATGTTCAAGCTCAAAACAGTAAAGTTAAATTCAAATCCGATGTTGAGTTGTATTCTGATTCCATTCAATTTGATGTTGTTGACAGTTGCAATGAATATGAAGAAAATCCAGGCATCGATCTTTTCCATAAGGGTTGATGGTTGTCTTAAAAAGCAAAAGGCCTTTTAGGATCTAATACACCCACCAGAATTTGTTTCCAATATAGTGAACAAAAGTTATGTACGGTATTGCCGTTGACCTGCGATCCTCCTG
Source organism: Acanthaster planci (assembly GCF_054643075.1). NCBI lineage: Eukaryota > Metazoa > Echinodermata > Asteroidea > Valvatida > Acanthasteridae > Acanthaster > Acanthaster planci. Next base: position 44,085 of record NW_028257649.1, on the reverse strand, counting down.
TAGATATTTGTCCACCCCGTCGAGAATTTCTTGGTTTCGCTTGGAAAATGGCAAATTGTTGCCTTTTTAGCAATTTAGGCAGTGGCCATTTGACCTATCAGGTGCATCTTATATTTTCATCAATGTAATTTGCCCGCAAGTTAAGAAGTGAAGGGGTGAAGGAAAATCAATCATAATTTTTCTTGACGATGGGCTTGGGTTTGCATCTACCGGCAAAGAGTGCAAGAACACACACACAGGTTCCCTCAGATATCATCCGGTCTAGATTTGTTCCCAATGTTAAGAAAAGTATTTGGGATCCAGCAGACAATTAGAATGGCTTGGATATGACATCAATCTCAGTTTATGTACGGTCAGAATTCCCTACAGGATAATTACTGCTATAAAACAAGGTATAGTGTAATCTGAAGCAAGTAACAAGGGCTATAGTGGCTATGTGGTAGAGTAACGTTGAGTATTGATAAGGCCCAGGGATCCTGGGACAGTAGTCAGTCTACGAAGAGTTCCACATGGAAAGAACGCAAAGCAGTTGACTCAGTTCTCAAGTAGTTTGTGTGTAAACTGTCCAACCACCGGACTAAGTGGTTTACAGATAACCAAGCAGTTGTGTGAATAGCAGCACGTGGAAGTACACTGTATGAACCCTGAACTTCAGGAAATAGGCCAGAGCATTTTGGAGTAATAATATTCGCATAGATATGGAGTGGATTTCAAGGTCCCCGAACCAAAAAGCTGATATGCTAAGTAGGCAAATGGATCAGGACAACTGGGGTATATCTGATCAAGTACTGTATTCTCATTTTTTGTGGAGGCCTCATACAGTAGACAGGTTTGCCACTTACTACAATAAACAAGTCGCAAGGTTTAATTCTAGATACCATAATCCAGGTTGTGAAAAAGTAGATGCTTTCACTGTAGACTGGAAAAAAGAAAACAATTGGGTTGTACCCCCAATCGCCTTGACACCCAGAGTTATCAAGCGCATGGAAAGTACCAAGGCAGTTGGCACTTTGATTAACCCATGCTGGTTTTGGCACCATGCTGGCCGATCTTATTCCAGATGGTTATAATCTAGGGAAGCCAGTACAACTACACGTAGCACATGAAATTCCTAGAAACTGGCCGATATTTGCCCGCGGAAGACGTGGCAATGTTAAGTTTACAGAGAATATTACTCAAAGTGAAATACTTGCATTAGGGTTAGATTTCTCATATGTCTAAATTACAAATAGTACTAATGACAGTTTTGTTGTCTCTGTGCAGATCATGACAGTTTTGTTGTCTCTGTGCGGATCATGACAGTTTTGTTGTCTCTGTGCAGATCATGACAGTTTTGTTGTCTCTGTGCGGATCATGACAGTTTTGTTGTCTCTGTGCGGATCATGACAGTTTTGTTGTCTCTGTGCGGATCATGACAGTTTTGTAGTCTCTGTGCGGATCATGACAGTTTTGTTGTCTCTGTGCAGATCATGACAGTTTTGTTGTCTCTGTGCGGATCATGACAGTTTTGTTGTCTCTGTGCGGATCATGACAGTTTTGTTGTCTCTGTGCAGATCATGACAGTTTTGTTGTCTCTGTGCAGATGATGACAGTTTTGTTGTCTCTGTGCAGATCATGACAGTTTTGTTGTCTCTGTGCGGATCATGACAGTTTTGTTGTCTCTGTGCAGATCATGACAGTTTTGTTGTCTCTGTGCGGATCATGACAGTTTTGTTGTCTCTTTGCGGATCATGACAGTTTTGTTTACTTTCTTCCGCAACGTTTTATGACTTTTATCGTTAATTTATCGCTATGCACAGTTCTGGCCTGCTCACATTGACAGATTTGTTGTAGTATGTGTGGGCCAAGTGTGGGCTCCAAGTCAGTTCATAAATTTGTCATTTGGACTGATTTTATTTGTTGCATTGTCATGAAAGTTTTGTGGAAAGTTTGGCAATGTGACTTGTACACACGCACAAAGCACAACGACTGTTTTATGTTTGGACTCAATGACTATTACATATACTGAATTGTTTTATTGTCTGGTCTTTACACAGCTCAACTCTGTAGAGCGAGCAGGTTGCACCATGCCCTTTTATCCTTTAGCCTATCCTTTAATATTTCCAAGTAGGTCACTTGGGAGATATATTGTGGTAAATTTTTCAACATTAGGGAGACATCGGTCATTTGGGAGACATTTCAATGGTGAAGGGGTCATTAGTCCCAATGTGGACCACCAACACATCAGGGGCAGGTGTGTGTTGAAGCTGGGCCCTGACATATGGAAGGAGTGAGGATATTCTGGCTCCCCGGGTGCCCAGCCATGTGAGGATTCCAAGAGAAGGTATGTGACCCATGTGTTCTGCTGCCCGGTAGACAATACTGTCCCCAAAACCCAAACAAAAAACAAAACCAAAGGAACAGAGGAGCAGACGTCCTACTCGGAGGAGTATAAGTGAGTGTGGGGGTTAGGGTTTTCCACCACCCAGGGTCTTAGTCTGTGACAACAGGATGCCATTCATGGCCGTGGCAGCAGCTGCGCCAATGCGGAAGCTGTGAGCACTAAACCCTGGGCCCTGGTGTGACTGGATGGCAGAGGCTTCCTGTGCCCCGCTTGGTCCTCCTGATACTTCCTTTTCTTTCCTCGGCCTCCCATGTTGACACAGCCGTGGAGGTGTCAAATTCCTCCCCCACATTTAGTGTGGAACGGATCGGAACCGGTAGGGAGTGTACCACTGTCGAGATAATTTCCATACGAAACTTCTTTGGACGTATAAATTTGTTCAATGACTTCAGGTTGATGATAGGACGCAGGAAGAATGTTGAAACGAACCCCACTCCCAGCTGGTCGGGTTGAACATGAACAATAGCCCGTTTTGAAGAAGGGAATTTATCTCTGACTCCAGTGCCACGCATTGGTCCTTGTTGTGGGGAACAGGAGTCGGACGTAGTATCGTCTTGGACGGCGTGGTGCTTGTAAACTCGAGAGAATATCCAAGGGCGAGAGTTGAAAGGACTCAGCTGTCCGAGGTGATGTTTTTCCAGAACCCTGTTAACAGTTGAACGTGGCCGCCGACGGGTTAAGAAACAGCGGTCACTGAAGGCAAAACAAAGCAGTCATCTGCGACGTCCCCCGAACGAACGGGCAGCGTGCGATGAATTCCTGCGGCGCTGAAAGGTTTGACTCACCTTGGGAATGAGGCGGGATGAGGCCCGGCATTGGCTTGATCATTGAAGAGGCCAGCGAAAAGGGCGATGCATTCGAAAAAGTCTGGCTTGAAGTGGACCCGACTTGGCTGGCATTACGTTGCTGAGTTTGCTGCGAAATCAAAGACGGTGGCTCGCAGAAGGATATTTTCTTGGCCGCATTGATCCAGCAAACTGGCCGCCGAAGACGACTTCTCCGAACAGCCGCAATTGTTAAAGGCGAGATTTAATTTTCTTTTTTATTTTAAGGGGAGGGGAATTTTCTTCGCAAGCAGGGGCGATGTATTCCAATAAAAGGAGAAGAAAGGCCGCGCAGCGGAGCCCAAAGCGGGAAGCTTTGTCGAGTTTTGTGAGCGTGGATTCCAGCAGGGACTTGTCTTTATCGTGGTATTTGCCTTAGCAGACGTTTTTCCGGAATCAGCAGAGAATTTGTCTTTGGCTGCGTCAAGAAGGTCTGGAACTGACAGGAAATTCAAGGGAAATGATAAAATGCTGTTGCTTGTTTAGGAAGGGCACACCATTGCTTTGACTTAACATGGGACTTGAAGATTTCTACAAATGAGCGGTCAAGCAGGAGTTCAGGAAAAATAGGTCCCATAGACTCCATTTGAGCTGCATGGTGTTTGAACGAGCCATGGCTAGAGTAGTCTTTGGGCGGAGTGGCTGATGGCAGGCCGAGCACTTGAATCATGTCCCGCTGAAGGAGCCAGAGGCGGCCCTCAGAAGGAGTGAGGGTATTAACGGAACCAACTTCATCCTCGACTGAAGAAAATGCTGGTTGTGCAGCTAGAGACAGAGCCATACCTCGCTCTGAGGCGCGGGGCCCTCATGGGAGCAGCTCCACTCTGACAGCTCGGAAACGCCCTGCTGTTGCAAGTCTGGCGTAGAACCCCGTCCCGTGTCATGTTGACTTGCAGCTGAAGGAGGTCAGCCAGGAACAGGTCCAGAGCGATGGAAGCCGATGGTGGTCTGTCATCTACATGTACACGACGAGCGATAGAAGTCAGGGCTTCATTAATGGATAGAAAGGCCGACATCCACTGCTCAGAATTAGACCCATGATCAGAGTGTCTCTTCTTAGATTTTGAAGAACTCGATGAAGAGGGGGAACGTTTGCATTTCCCGGTAGCAGGTGACCTGACAGCGGAGTTAGTAGACGGGGCAGTGGGTGGCGGAAGACCTGGGAGCATTCCCGGTCGAAGTCAGCGGGAACTGTAGAGTTCCAGGTGGGAGGACCAGGAGAGATCAGGTCCGATGACCTGGTGATGCCCAGTTGAAAGTCCAAGCCTTGAATGGGCTTTGGCGGTTTGAAGCCCCGGCAGTGTAAAAGCCCAAGAGGCTCCGCACAGCCCGACAAAGAATTGCCCGGCTGCGGGGTATCTTGACTCAGTGGTGCACTAGGCGGGGCGGGTCCTGGCATTTGCGGGGAGCCCAACCCGGTGGCTTCGATACCTGGACCGGAAGGAGTATGCCTGGAAACCGTTGGAGAAGTAGTCTTCTTGGATGACGTTGAACGGCGGGTGTTCTTCGGAGTCGCCTGGGGGGGGTGCTGAATGGAACCCCGCATGGGGTCCTCTTTGCCATGGCGGTCGGAGGGCGTGGCATATGATGATGATAAGGTGGGCCAGTAAGATGTCCACTTGGGGTACTCCCTCGAGAGTCCCGGCTGGCTCGCCAGGCCAGCAATTGACCAAAGAGACAGGGTCCTTGCCAGATCCTGGCAGTGTCCCTGCTGGGGTCTTCCACAGTCAACAACGGAGCTTCCCCATCAGCTCCGTGGGGCTGAACGAACCAGGGGCCTGGCCAGATCCTGGCTGGAACCCCTTGGAAAACACAAAAGGCCTTTTTCTCGTCTTAGTAGCCGGAAAAGACAGGGGAGTATGACAGATCCTAACAGCGACCCCTGAAGTCAACCGACTAATGCCTAGAATTAACCAGTAAGGTAGACACGGGCGTAGCTGAGTAGAACCTCATAGTACTGACAGTAAACACCTGCAGGGTGTACATGTACATAAGAAAAACAGAAGAAAAACACAAAACTATACAAAAGAAAATACTCTTAATCAACAGGTAAAAATTCAAGGTACAGTAATACTTTATTTACAAAGGTGATCAAATTGACACAAGACCGTGTAGCGAAAATGGAAGCTCGAAAATCGAAGATGCCTCGAAAGACACGTCTGTTACGTTACAGCGCTGAGAAAAGAAGGACAATCATGGCGGCGAAGCCGCGTCACATTGTGGGAGGTCAGGGTGCACTACATAAGATGAAATCCTTTCAGCGAACAATAATACATGTAGGTGCCTGGGAAAATTGCATATGTAGTGACTGTTTGGGTAGGTAGAGCGCAGTAGACTGGCAGACATAACAGGTACAAACCAGCACGCATTTTTCGACTTTTAACTGTATACGCTCGGCAATGAAGGAGAAGTGTGACGTCAGCCAGCGTGACGTACGCACCGTCTGATTGGTGGGGGTACATGTAGCTGCCATTGCTGGGAATGAGCCAAATGCCGTGCGCGTAGCACATTGCAGGTCCGCTGGTATCATAAACACTCTAACCTCCCCTTGCCCAAAGGGGGCTCTTGGGAACCGTATTAATTTCAAAATCTGTTATTTTTATGCATGCTACAAATGGCAACTGGACACATCAATTTCACACCAACAAATAGACTGACATGCCATGATAAAAAGTCACTTCTTTTTGAGAAAGTTTGCTGGAAATGAAAAGACAGGCTCTCTGACCTTCAGTTTACACACATGTACATGTAGATGTTTCAGTTGTAAGACAAATTTCACTACCAGAGATCATCTGCATGTTTTCTTCAAAGATTTGAGCAGCACTGGTCTTAACAATGCAACAGATCAGAACAAAAAGCATTTTCCGAGCAGTGTCTATTCCCTGCCTAGATATACAACAACAAGGAGCTTTCTATACCAATCACCTGATAAACATAATTCAGTATTTAGAAATTTCCAGTAAACAATTCTCAGAAATTAGTAATGATATGCACCTTTGACCAAAAAACACTGCTGCATATGATGTCACCATGAAGGAAATTGCCGTTATGTACTTAACAATTAAAATTTTCTCAGAGAAAGTGCTTTTAGTACAAGTCATAGCATGGAAAATCCCCAGCAGTAAGTACAAAGTTTCTGGGAATCCCAGGATCAGCAATGACAGTACCTGGTATCTTAGTACACTACTTTAAAGACAACCCATGTAAGGCAGAAAAAAAAAATAATTCCACTGAGTGCCACTTTGAGAAAACAGCATCATAAAACAGTGAGAGATGTATATACATTGTTAAAGCTTTGGACATGAATTGCAGGGATTGGTGAAGTGAATCCTTTTGGGAGATGACATACTGTAGGGTCTCACCATGATCAGACATGCTCATGGGATGCTTGAGCGTGCGTGGAAAATGTTAAATCTGTCACCCAGTGACAACCCTTCCTCTACTTTGTGATCCTTTTGTATCTCAAAATCAGGAGGTATTAATAATATCAATATTCCCACTTTCTAGGCCCATTTAGGACTAAATTTGGCTCAAAATGGAAGATGAAATGGAATCAGAAACCTCATGGGACCAACCGTCACGGTCTAAACCAATATCCCATAATGACCCTCTAAATAATAATGATCAACGTAGATCACCACTAGACAGATTAATTAGTCAAGCTCAGAATGAATCACAACCTCAAACTAAAAGCCGTAAATGACCAAAACACATCATACAGTGATGTCTACACAGACTAAGACCTCCACAAATATCCCAACCTACATGTACATGTACATGTATGTCACTTTACCCAGAGCCAAAATACCAAGAGGCAACCTATCAGTACACTAGTCATCATCAATTTCCTAGATGTCAAACTTGCTAAAGGGCAGTTCCACGGAAACATCAACCTCTGGGCCAAATTGCATGTATATATCATTTTGAAGCTAATGGTGTATACTTTCATGAAACATACTTCATTTCTAACAACATTAAAGAATTTGGTTTTTATATGATACTGAAAAATTGGTTTTGAATACCGAGAAATTGGGGAAAATATTTCCCCTCTGAAAGATTTTCTGTTTTTTAGCCTGATAATTTTTTGCTCCAGTTTTGTTACAGTTTGAAGAGTGCCCCAATAAGTAAACAGTGACAGAAATGAATTTTCATTTTCTTTTTGAAATTCTATGTAATGTCTTATTTTATAACACTTACTTTTTTTTACGTATGTCCGACACCAAAATGACACAGTTTTTTATCCCCTCAGTGAAAACTTTAGCAAAAGACTGCCAAATTAACAATACAAAGCTCAATGAGTTCATTCTTTCTAGACATCAGCTTAACTCCCCCAATTATTTTTTCAAATACTCAAAAATTGTGGAATCAATTGTGTACGTCCGACACCCTGTACATGTACGTCCAACACTGTCCTGAAGAACCATGCATTGCTGGCAATGCAATGCTTTTGTACAGAAACCACTACCACCTCATTTGCATACATGAAAATGAGGCCCCAACATTTTGTAAAAGTACCAAATACATGTAGGCTTCACTTTTGTCTTTTACTAATTTGCATAAATTTGACTATTTGGACATACACATCCTAATAAGGTTATAATTAGGGCCCAAAGCCATTCCACATGTGTCATGTATAGACAAACGTGCTTTGCAGGAATTCAGAAGTCATGTCAGTGTGAGCTTTGCTGAAGACAAGTACTGTATAGTTCTAGGTGTTGTATACAAGTACATGTACATGTAATCCACATCAACAAAGAAGAATTGTCAAAGACTTTACAAAAGTGTGTTTTTTTAAACGTTTGTTCAAGGTACATGTAAAATCAATTAGTTTCACTTTCTGCTGCTTGAGGAATTAAAGGGGGTGTCCCACTTGTATATGCTTTCCATGGCATATACATGTACATGTACAGTATCTATCATGAAACATACATGTACAATGTAAGACTGTAGTTTTAAAAGCATTATGCCATTAGTCTTAAATTTAAGTGAAAAGGATAATCTAGCCCATTCCTTTGATTTGGCAATCATCTAAAAGGGTATATAAACATCTACTCATTTAGCTTCTTTTTGGATTTTACATGTGTACTATAACCTGTGAAGTGTGAACTGGAAATCTTTAAAATTGCAGCTTAGTACACACAGCATTTGTTTAATTTCATGTTCTAAGATCAAAAGACCTTACAGGTACATGTATGCAATTGTCTTTTAATTTGATTTATTTATTCAAAGGATTGTCAACTGTACAAAACTTTTTTTTTAGTTTAAATGTTTGACAGTGCATGACTTGTTAAATGAGCAAAATTTGCATAAATACTTCTAGACAACATTTTCCTTCATACTGTTTCACTGAATACCCCATCATCCAATTCCTTTCTAGTTGCTTTTGATGATTTTTGTATGGCTTGGCATTTTTTCGGTTCGGAAAGTTTACTAAAGCCTTTATGAAGGTAGAAAAATGAGACAAGCTTGGGTTTGAACTGATTACCTTCTATTCTGAAAAGTCAGTTTGGACGCGTACATGTACGTCCGACACCAAAAAATGTACGTTTGACACCAATATAATAAATGCTTTATCTGAAAGTCACAACAAGATAAAAATAAGTCTTGCTTTGAAGTTTATTAACAAGGGTCTGCTAAAACTAAACACAGGAAAACTACTTCTTCAGGTCCTAGCAATTCACAGAGTTTGTGATACAAAAATGGAAACTCAAAAAATTTACTTTCTCTGAGTACGTCCGACACCATGGTGTTATGAGTCAGTTTCTACAAGAATAATAATTCTGAGTGAGAAATTTTGTTATTAAATGAATGTACCAACTAGCTGATGTCCTTAATCAAAATCAAAATCTGCTTCAGGATTATAAGCATAATAACACACACTGTTGAAGTGTCCAAAATGTACATGTACATGTACGTCTGACACCGTGGAACTGCCCTAATGTTAATCCAACCAGAAAAAGCCAAAGCTCTGAATAGTCTTATTGGTAATTTTGTGAAAGCACTGTATGAGTGTCACCTAACTGGCTGATATGCAGTTAAGTCACTCTCGTTGCTCTATTAAGTTTTTATTAAGCTTTTACTATGAGTATCCTTGTTTCTCGTTTGTGTTTGTGATTGAGCATCTTCTTGCTTTGATGAACTCTCTAAAACTTATACATGTATAATTGTTGATTCTACTGTCCTTTTTGTGAAATCCTCTGTTTGAGTGACTACAACATACATGTATCAGCCATGTCACAATGTGTCTTCGGAAGAATCAACTCTTCTGTTCTTAGTATTTATGAAAGTACGGTATCAACGATTTACATCTGTGCCCTGGTACTCTATTATGGAACCGATGCAGTACTAGTGGTGTGCTTGACTGTGCTTTCCTGAGTTCTTCGGATTTTACTAATATGGCGTAATGTGTCGTCCATGATTGCCTTGGTTCATCATTGGTTGACTAGTTTCAAGTTATTTCTACTAACACTAACAATGTTGATGTTATAGGAATAACTGAAACTTGGCTGTCTCCTGATACCCCAAATCAATTGTATACCTTACAAAACTTTTCTGTTATCGAGGCAAAGGTGTGATGGTCGCTCAGGTGGTGGGGTGGCATTGTATGCTAAACATCTTTTCAAGCCAAATTGTTGTCAGTACAGATTCCTAATGGAGTGGAGATCCTATGGTCAACAAAGAAATCACAAAGAAGTAATGCCTTTCTCGCAACTTGCGAAAAAGCCAATAAAATATGCAAACAATAATGTAGGCTGTAACCCTGTGATTAACTTAATTGTCAGATAAATAGTTATTTAATAATTTATATTTATATTTACCCTTAAACATGGATAAACTGGCTTTTTTTAGAAATAAATTTTCAATTCAGCTCCACCGTATTGTTTTACCGTAGCTTTAGAAAATGCAGTTCAGGCATGAGACCTTTGAAATGCACGACATTGCCTTGTAAAAAAATTGTGGAGTCCATCATTTTAGTAAACAGTGTCCACACTGATTTAGGCAATTCGTTATTGTTGAAGATAAACGATATCATGAACTTAAAATTTTAGAGCTAAAAAAGAGAGACTTACTACATGTAGGTTCATGATAATTAGAATTGTTGATAACCCACAGAATTTTTTTTCTGTAATTTGAGGATTCAATTTGGATAACCACTACTACATGTACATGTACCATTACCCCATACAAGAATCCCATATGTAATGTACGGTATTATAAGGGTATTATACATGTACAAAGCTAATAAGATATTATGTACATGTATAACGGGTTTGCCCTTACCCAACGTATATTAATAATCACTGTATGCTCAGTGCTTGTCCGAGAGCTTGCGAAAAAACCTCACAAGCTTACTCGGGTGGGACTCGAACCCACGACCTCCTGCTTACTAGTGCAGATGTCTTAACTAGTAAGCAGGAGGTCGTGGGTTCGAGTCCCACCCGAGTAAGCTTGTGAGGTTTTTTTTTCGCAAGCTCTCGGACAAGCACTGAGCATACAGTGTTTATTAATATACGTTGGGTAAGGGCAAACCCGTTATATATAATTAACATCTCCCCAACGCAAAAATACATCTTGAAAATAATAAGATATTGTGAGGAAAGATTGATTTTAACTTTAAGATGACACCTACATTACATTTCCTGAAATAACTGTAGAAATATGACTGATGTGTTTTTTCCAAGTTAAACGGTCATCTACATGTATAATTCCAAGAATTTTGTTGTGTCAATTTTTGTTATCTCTCTATCCTCTATAGATTCCAGTAGGCAGGTGGTGCTTTTTATTGTTAAACATATCATTAGTCTTGTTTATATTGAGTGTTAATTTATTTGCTTTAATCCAATCAGATACCTTTCTCATCCCATGATTAACTGTGTCACAAAGTGCATGTACATGTACATGTACATCACCATGACTATAGAATATGTTAGTTTCATCAGTGAAAAGAATAAAATATAGAACATTTGAAGTTGTACCAAAAACATTCATGTACGATGTAAATAGAAAAAAGGAGGGGGCCCTGAATAGAGCCTTGAGGAACGCAACACATTATTTTATGATAGGATGATTTACATGTAGTATCCTTATTAACTACAAATTGCTGTTGATTGGTAAAATAACTTCTAAACCAGTCGCAGGCCACCCCCCTAATTCTATAGCATTGAAGTTTGTGCAGAAGAACATCATGATCCACAGTATTGAAGGCTTTTGAAAGATCTCAACAAAATACCAATTGTAGTGGAGGCTGTATCGAGGCCAGTAGCTACTGTATCTTATCAATCAACTGAGTAACTGCATGGATAGTTGAGTGATTTGCCCAAAGCCATACTGATTATCAGATCTACATGTATAATGTTATATTTGTCTAGAAATTCCAAGGTGTGATTATCTACAACACGCTTGATGATCTTGGAAAAAGATGAAAGTACCAAATGTTGCTGGGTCACCATTTTTAAAGATTGAAGTAACTCTAGCAATCTTCATATCCTTAGGAACTACACCACTTGGCATATAGTAGTTTATGATACATGTACATGTACATTGTTTATGTAAGGGGCCTAGCAATAGTCGTCACAATTTGTTTCAGTAATGAACTACATGTACATGTAGCTACTGAATCAAAACCAGGACTTTGTAAGTTGTTTACAATGTCAATAATCTCTTCTTCTGTAGCAAGAAAGAGAAAAATAGAATCTGAGTTAGAGTTTGGTAGAAAGTCACAGAAATTAAGATCTGAGGTATTTTGCTGGTTAATTATATTGGTACCGGTACCATCTATCTCAATCATGGATTGAGGTATACATGTACATGTATTTTGGAATATACTTAATTATTTTCCATGTGTTTTTTATATTCCCTTTAACATTCCCAAACTGTAAAGTAAACAACTGCATTTTGATTTAGGGAGGACAATGGTAAGCTTATTTTTGTAACATACATACTGAGCTTGATTAGAGTCAGTAGAGCAAGCAATATATTTACCATAACGCTTATTTTTGTAACATACATACTGAGCTTGATTAGAGTCAGCAGGACAAGCAATATACATGTATTTACCTTAAAGCTTATTTTTCACAGCGATAAGACTTGCATAACTAACAGTAATCCAAGGATATTTAGGTGTTAATTTCTTAAATTTATTATTATCTTTCTTAAATGGGACATGTTTGTCAAGACAGTTATTGATCTATAAAATGAATAAATGATAAATTGGCATCCTCAGCATTTAAGACAGGCCTCCAGTCACAAGAAGAAAGATGATCTTTAAAATTCTCAACAGTTTTGGATGTAAAGTCTTGGGCTGGACTGTGTTCAAAATTACATGTAATACAGTTTGCTTTGAGTGGGTGCAAGGTGAATATCAGAAAGTGATCAGATAAGTCAGTAACGATTATTCCAGATTTTGTTAAAGGGAGTATATTTGTGAATATACATGTATTTTCAATTAAGGTAGCTGATGATGATGCCACCCTAGTTGGCATATGAATTATTGGCAAACTTGAGGAAGTATTATACATGTAAGTCACATCCCAAAATTCTTGTGATTGTCTACTGTTATCTGATTTAAGTAAATTGAAGTTAAAATCACGCAAAGCAAAACAATATTTATTTTCATTGCTTAGATGGCAGAACAATGATTGACAACTAAATAATAAGTCTTCAACCTTGGCATCTGGGGCTTTATATGCTACTCCAATGACAACATTCCTTATATTGTGAGACGTGAGGATCTCAACAAATACACATGTACATTCAAAAAAGCTGTTATATAAATTATTGGCTCAGGACTAGAGATTTATTGAAGATCAGATGATGTGGAGAGCAACTCCACCACCAATTCTTCCCTCTCTGTTTTTAGTTTACTACTAGGGTATAGCCAAGTAAGTTAAATTGATTCAGACAAGAATTTGAATTCAACCATGTCTCAGTCAGGCCTGTAACAGAAAGATTATGATTTAAAGAATGACGGAAAAATTGGAATCGGTCAAAATTTGTAGTTCAACTTCAGATGCAAAAGATGCAGGAGTGAAAAGTTGTCAAGTCAAATCTTTGTTTTAAAAAATCACTGAAATTGCTGGGTGAATAGTAGAGTGAATTTGTAGTATCAAAGTTTTCCTCATTTTCATTTTCAGTACACGTCTCAATAGAGATGAGATTCATAAGATCCAGTAAGTTTGTAAACTTAGAGGGTGGCACATTTACATGTAGTTAGAATTCATGTCAGAAATTACTGAATTAAATTCTTGTGACTCAAGAGAATTAAAAGGAAAAATGGAAGCCAAACACTGAGCACAATACCAGTTCCCATCATCATTTGCTAGATTGGAGAAATCAATAAGATCATGGAGGAAGGACACAGAAGGAGTTGTAACTCAGGCACTTCAAAGCGTCCAATGATGGTCGCCGCTGAGTCTGACAAATAATAAAAAATATTCCAAAAATGCCTTCTTGCTGCCTGCATCTTAGCTGGACAAGTGGGGCCAGTAATACCCTGGCAATACTTGTAGTTTTTTGCTTGCAATTAAATACAAACTATCGATGTGACCAGGAAATAGAGAGAGAAAAATTCCTGATATTAGACCTATTTTTGCCATCCTAAATAAACTTTTTAAATTTTGACACACTGTTTCATTATCCATGCAAAGTTTGTAATTCTAGTCTCCTCCATCCAATATACATGTACATCAGTGTCAAAGACTTGGAATGAATTTGGCTAAGACTGGCCAACAAAATGTTCACTACTACTGGAAAGCTTAGTTCATTAGGAACAAAATGCACTATTTCATCACAGGGAGTGATCGTGAAATCTCAAAAAATATGCCTTTATACAAATGCCATAATAAAAATGATTCAAACAAAACACAAAATCTTACAAACAGCTTGGCTATTCATTCCTAAAAGAAGTCCAGAAGAAAGCGTTCGATAAGGGCAACAACTGCACATGAACACTTCGGGTATACATACAGCCTATTAAAAGCAACTGCGCAAACACTACATTTGATGATGTTGTCGGTTCATATCAAGCACCAACGATGGCATGAATATTCAACTTCCTATACTGCAGTACACAACGTTTTAGGGATGCAGATTACCAACGAAAAATTGCGGCGATGATCATGGGGTACAAAGGGAGCTTATGGTTGCAAAAACAGGTGGTGGGTAGCAGGCATGCGCTGCGCTCTGGCTATGGACATACATGTACATGTACCGGGCATGCCAGAAAGTGGTAATCGGCCAGATGTAACTTATAGTCCGGGCAGTTCAAACTCCTTCTGTGTCCTTCCTCCATGACAAGATTAAGGCCAGTACATTTAAGGTGTGTCCAGAAATTACAACAGTCACACATACATGTAATACTGTTTGGATTGTTTTACACTGGGTTATAGCATACTGTACATGTATGCTACAAGGAAATTTAACAGGCATATGGACACATACACTTTACTTTTTTATATACACATGTACAAGGAAAAGGACTACTTTTAATTGCACCCTAAAATATGTTTTACAAGTTTTATTTAGTTTAATTACTAGAATTGATCAATTTTTATTTAACTTCTATAATTTGCTGTGGAATTTTCTGAGATTTGTAATAATAATGGTCATACCATTAGCTCATCTCCCAGCGTCCGATTCAGGGCGTCAGGTCAAGAGCAAATTCACACCAGGCCAATTTACCACATGCCTTGAATATTGAAAACTGAAATATACAGTACAAGTCTTACATGCATCCTTCGGTTCATGACAAACATGTACATGTACATGTGACTTGTCTTGTTCCAAAGGACATTATAATATGCCTTTGTATAAAAACATGTGTTATCAAGTGAAAAGGTTCCACTTTGGGGTTGACGACCTCCCCCACCCCCTTTCTGGTCAGGCAACAGGCTTGCAAACCTGGGAAAAAGATGCCCACAAGAAATCCGTCTACATGTACATGTACATACATGTACAGTAATAAGGCAATTCCTTGGTAACAGAATTACATTTCAGAACAAAGTTGACTGTTATATGTGTATTTTCCCTGTTATGAATTAGTCGTACACTGTACGACCTTCCTGATTGCAAACACTTCAATAAGGTCTGGTTATAGCCCTACCATCAAACCAGTAATAAAATATTGAAACATCCTACATGTAGAAAGGTCCGAGGCCCAGAATGTTTCAGTAACAGAATTACGTTAGTAAATATGAAGCATTTTTTCTAACATAATTTTTAAAAAAATTCTATGAAATCTATAACATAGAGGCCACAGGTACCCATTTATCTTTTTTACGGTACATGTACATGTACACATAGTTTCAACTTAGCAGCAGTTTTAGGGTATTAATACTTACAAATATTCCATGCTCTGTCATTTTTCCAAAAAAAGCAGTGGTAACGGAATTACAAAAAATGGTAACGGAATTACACATGTGAAATGTGCATGTACATGTACATGTACCTTGAAAAATGCCAATTCTTGAACAGCAATCTTTCCTTTTTTAATTTGGGCATGTTTTTCAGCTTTAATCATATTAATATAAACCATAATACAATGCATCTGTCATGTCCGTATGCCTATCTGAAAGCTTTTTTACGCATGTACATGTAGCAACAAGGGTGTATTGGAAAAGAGCATGAAATTTCCAACTTCTGAACCCTGAGTTCTGATCAGAAACAAGGCAATTGCTTCAAATTACTGTACATTTGTCAGCTTCAAACTGCTTAATCTTGCTTCAGTTTGTGGGGTAGGACTTGTTCCATGTATCCAACAGCATACATTAAACATGGTCACAGAATTACACAAACCAGGAACACTGAATAACCTAATGTGCTGTGAAATCACAATATAATTGTCCATACATGTACATGTACATGTATACAAGTAACATGTATGCATTATTACAATGTAGAACTGTAATGCAGTCAACTACAATGCAGACATCTAGAGTGATTTGATCTCAACCAAATAAGCTACATGTACATGCACATGTACGTGTACAATGTACATGCAAGTGTAGTTAACAACAGTTGGACTGAACATATTCAAATGCAATGTAGTTGACCATTTCTAGTCAACCTTGTGGCACCAACATATGGGGCTTGGTCCAAAGGTAAAATTTCAGTAGTTGAAAAATATGACTTCCAAAAGTAAACCAACAAAATGTCAAGAAAAAAAATTGCCTCAAATGTTTTTAATCTATCTTCCCATGTTTATGGAAAAACACAAACACGTTTTTATTTATAGCTTGGCGTGTACACTTGTAGATTTTGAGAGTTGACTTTGGTGCTTGATTTTATCTGTAAAATTACTCATCCAAAATAAATCTTGACGTTTGGCTGTTAAACCTATTCATTGTAGACCAATACAACACTAAACGACACTGTAAATATGTTCAGTTCTTTCGTCCAACTTGTTTTTCATTTTAACATGTCTTTGAACAGTGGAAACACTGGCTGGAAATTTTTAAATGGCGGCCATTTTGAAAAACAATACAAAATAAAAAGCCCCACTTCCTTCGTTTTTTCAAAAATCTGGACAAGAAACATGTTCTTTTTACTTTGCCTTACTTTCAAAAACATTTTTTGGCTCCATGCCATTTGCACATTTATTGACAACGCAAAGTAAACTTAATTTTCATTCCATCAGCTTTAAATTTGCCATTTTTCTCAATTCCCATACGGAATTGCCCAAAAGACTTTGCCTAGGTACATCTACATGTACATCTGTAAAGTACTCAGAATTCCTCCTTAACAAATACCCTGATAACAGCATATGTGACTCATGCGGTACAACTGAAGATTTTTGATACTGGTAGCATTTCATGCTGGAGTGTAAAAAGTTCACTCTTCATACACAGTCTCTCCAAAAGACACTTGGCTTGACAGATAATCAAATGACCCTCAAACATTTATTGTGAAAATATTACTTAATATATAAAACATATATTGTAAAAATACACTTAATATAAGTTTGTTCAAATCCAAAGTTCTGTTCAGTCAAGTGCTGATGAAATGAAAGGATATCTGAATGTGTTGATGACATGTTGTACTTTAAGTTGATTGGTTTAATTGGTTTAAACGGAGATACATGTACCGCTCTTTACAAAAGAGTGCTTTAAATCAGTGATTATTGTTCAAATAAGTCATTGGATTGAAACTGTGATTAAAATCAGTGCTCAGGTGATTTAAACCAACATGATTTAAATTAGCCAATCCTGGTTGGTTGAGATGCACAAGCCAAAAAAGAACATCCCTCTGAGGTACTTTGAAATGTTATCCACACATTTCTCAAGATGAGAAAGACAAGTTTGATGAATGGGGAACAAAGGAAAATTTGTGCAACTGACCAAAAATATAATAAACTAAAACTTTTCCCTCTTATTTTTGTGACTGAGACAAAGGGAAAATAAACTTTCAGGATTCATTAATGAAACTCAAGTACTTTTCATTGATGAGGTGTAATGAAAATCCTACATGTACACTGCTCAGGAATGGAAATAAACTTACCAATTTTTGGATGCATACATTGTAACTCTTCTCTTAATCAATTAGTGATGTCGTCTTGAAAGGTTGATGGCAAAGAGATGAATAAGTAGGAACAGGCTGGATGTTAACTTCTTAACAGCTGTCTAGGTAGAAAATGGCAAATTACAGTGGATTCAATTACATGTATTTACTCAAAAGAAAATCATTTACACTGTACCAAGATTTTGGAATCTAATTCTTTCTGAATACATCACCTGTACCGACTAGAATTGGATTTTAATGCATTGTATTATCTCCTGCCTGTCAGTGTTTGTCAGTGTGTATCATTGCCAAAACACATTTTCATGTCTTGTATTGTCCTATGTTTTAATGTGTATGTCTGTCAATAGCTTAGGGTACAAAGGCAAATTTATGCTTCACCCTTTACCTAAATGTTCTTCTTTAACGTGTGCTACATCTTTCTGCTTGACATTGTACATTCTAAGGCAAACTATTGTAAAACTTAATTCATCTTCTACTCTGTAACCATGGTATGAACAACATTAAATAAACATCAATCAAACTATAAAAAAAGGCTAATCAATAAAGACCACTGGTTGTAACAGAAGTCTGAAGACCAAATAGTTAGCAACAAAGTCAAGACTCAACCCAAAAACTGCAGGAATCATAGAATGTTTAGCAAAGATACCAATTTGTCAGTGTCTGCACTTCCTATATCTCGCCAACCCCCAAATGGTGGCAACACCATGAACTACTTGGTGAATATCAGAAATAGTTTGATAGAGGCAACATGGTCCTCTTGTTACATCACTGATGATTGTAACAAACCACAAGAATCCAAAAAGATGTTGTTCTGTGAGGGATGTCTTGATTGGCTCCATACTGAGTGTGTTTCAAAGGTTGGAATATGTAGTCAGCTGCTGGATGCCAGTCACTGGATGTGTCTGCAATGCAAGAGCTGTGCGACTTCGAAACCTTATGGTCCAGTGGTAGGAATTCTGCATGTAGATCGATGGGCATCACAAGAACTCTCTCTGGGAAACTGCCCTTTTTTCAAGGAAAAAGGGGGCAGCGATCACCTTGCCCCCCTCTGCGACGCAAATGCCCAGACTTGATGTTGTCAATGTCGGAAGGATTTAAAGCAAATTCAGTGGGATGTATCTGCATTGACTGAACTCTGTTTTCGAGCTCAATGCAAAAGCTAAATTTGTTAGTTCTTTTGTTCAAAAAAAGTTATCAAAGAACTAATTGTTAAAATATTGATGTGACATTTATAATAACAGGCAATTTAATTTTCATGTAAACAGTTGTTAACATAGCGGAAGATCCTTCAAAGATGCTAATCACCCCCGGTGTCATGTAACCACAAATCAAATGCCTCTGTCGCCAATACGAATAATTCAGCAGTGTACTTTGGCATTACGACTTACAAGTATTTGTAAAATGAAATCACTTTAAAATTACAGTTATCAAGTAAAGTTTACTTATTTCTTCTCACAGAAAAAAAGTTAACAATTCCCCAAGTGTGTATCTTGAATTGTGAACATTAGATTCCTTGTCATACACTGTACATTATCTTTTGGAATCCTCCAACACTGATCCAACACTGATTCACAAGGAGCTCCATAACAAGCTTCACGTTCAGTTTTATACATGTACATGTACATGTAGCTATAAGCTAACAAAATTCACTCTGTTGTGAGCAAGAGTTCCAATGAAAGAAATAAATGAGGTTAATATCACACAAGCAGCTTTGTAGTACTTCCTGAGTCTCTCATCTTTATGGCTCCCCAGTTTAACCACTTTACATCTCTACCCCCGTCTCCTTTATCCTATCCTTCACTGCCTCTCCTTTTCACCTACCTACCCAAAAAGTGTAATGTTTTACAATGTACAACAACTCAAAAGTTACCTGTTGCAATGACCCTGTGACCCCCTGCCAGCCTACCCCGATACACGGTTATTTTTGTACCTTTTTAGCGCCGCTATGCACTGGACATGTACACACACAAAACAACTGCCCTAAAATTTAATGAAGAAATAAAACAATGATTTCTTCTGTAAGAATTCATCCTGAATATTGTCATATTTGATGATTTTTCAAGTTACAGTAGTTTGAATTCCATGTACTTTAAATCAACTTCCAGGTAGTCCCATACATGCCAGAAATTGAGTTAGTTTTTATATTACACAACATGTATTACCTCCTGCTTGACATGCTATGCCATAGAGAACATTTTACGGATGTTTTGGTCAATAAATAAAGAGAAAAACACTTGTGGCATTCATTTCAGACATTTTGTAATTTTTGAATAATTTTTCAAGTACCGTACATTTGAACTACTTTTACTCAACCTTCGGGTTGACCCATACACGTGCAGAAATCGAGTGAAGAGTTGGTTTATTGCTAACTCCGGCCTGGCGTATTATTCCATTTAGGATGATTTACGGTTGTCAGGGTGGGTAAATAAGGAAACAAAATAACATGCACCTGATACATACATGTAGGCATTAATTAAAGAAATTCTTTGTCATTTTCATAAGTTTTCGAGTAAAATCATGTGAATACTGTTGCAGGCGCAGTTGATTATACATGTACCTCCGTTCTGACACGCTATACAAATGAGGATATTTTATAATTACTATTGTTAATGAAGAATAAAATAACTTCTTTCTGTACATGTACATGTACGGTACCTCTGACTACCTCTGGCTACCTCCGACTTTTACCAACACCCTGTTTTTACAGTGGTGCATAACATCAGTGTAGTGCTACATGTATACATGTACATGTATATACATGTATATACCCATTTGAATGACATTTTTTGCTAAGGTAGGTCTTGTATGACGTTTTGTCTGTAAGGGCAGTATGGGTAAAAAAAGCCAGTCTAAGTAATCAGAAATAAAGGAGGGCACCCTATATATTAGACTGTTAACATTTCGAATCGTAAAAATGTAGTTAAATAGGCCTAGGCTACGGTAGCTGTTTAACCAAGACACTTGTAAGGTTACACATTGAATATAAATAAAAGTTGCCATTATTGGTTGGTTCGGTTTTTCTTCCAATTAATGCATTTTGTATGGGTAGTCTTTAGCTCAGCCTCAGGTTGGACCTTGTCTTCATTTACCATTTACACTACTTCCAGGACTGTAAGGTTTATACAAATCTTGCAGTTTTTGACAAAGGTACATTTACATGTATAACACCCACATCCAAGTTAAGACATTTCCTATTTTGCCGTCACACAAAACTGTCCTTTTTCAATTGAATATTGCTCTGTCCCAAACAAGCTATTCCACCTCTTAATCAATTTGAGGCAAAATAAATTGCAGCTTCAAATAATTTATCACCATGGGCAATTGGAGGATACATGTCACTTAGTGGGTCAGTAGTGGTTACTCACGGTTGTTTGCACGGTGATTTAATGCCTTGAACTAGTTACTGGCGTGACCATAAGATGTTAGTAGCTCTGGAGAGAACCCCTAGTCACTTTTGCTTGAGTAGCCGTAGCGTTTGGTTGGCGAAGAGAAAAATCTGTCTGTTTTTGCAAAAGAAACCCTCCTCCACCCTGTTCAGTGCCACCACCTATCAGCCGTAGCTTATTTCAATGCCTCTTTTGTTGCTTTGCAAATAATTTTGATGCACTTTCCGTCGGTAGTCCACTTTGCTGATTTAGAATAATCGACAGCGATCTACTAATTCCTGTACTCGGTTGCCAGGTTTAAGAAGCTAGAAGGGAATTTCGCCCCTTTTTTCCTCAACCCTAACGGTCCTGAATCCCCCCAATTTTAATATAACTTTGTACATACATGTACCCTAGGGAGTTACGGTTAATGGTTTTAGGGGGGTTTTTTGCCCTCCTCAGAATTGGCAAAGTCACCGACTTTGGTGGATGTTGGTGCAAATTTCATTCATGGACCTCAAAATTGACCCTCAGTTTTTAAGTCCCTGCATTATTATTAACGACACTTCGGGGAATGTGCCGAAAGGAAACGCCTGACCCCTTCCTTAATTGGGGGAAGCACTAGATTATTAAGGGCCAAATTAAGAAAAGCCATTTGGTACTCACCAATTTCTGTCGTTAGACGTAAATAGTTGTTAGTTGTTTTTGAAAATGCTTATTAGTTGACTGATATTCCAGCAAGCCAGTGCAGGCCCAAGTCAGGCCCCACTTCATGGAAATTGCTGTCCAATCACAGCGTTTGATATTGATGACTTAGGATGGTTGGCCCAAAAGATATTGTACACCGGACTGGATCCTTGTTAATTTGTTCATGATAATTGGGTAATTTTGTATTCTGTAATTTGTAATTGCTGTTTGAATTTGCATATCGAAGGCTTTGTACTGCACAGGAATACTCCAAAATGATTTACCACTCCATCTGCTTTGGGTGGGAACAAATGCTGATAATTGCTTTTTCGTACATTTTGCTGATATCTTTATACATTTTGCTGATGATTTTGCTGATTTTGCTGACGTGAGTTGCTCCACGTCACCAGTTTCGGGCGGGAACAATCTCTGTACGTTTCGCTGAATATCTATACTTTACCTGAATGCACGTAAGATATTTGCAGTTTCGCTTCACCAGCTTTGGGTGAGAACCTGAAATGTGTCAAGTTCAATAAATGGCTGCTCAGGCCAATCAACAAAGTTAGAATGCAAGCGTCCACCTGTCCCTGAGTTCAGTTCTCTGGTCTTGTTCATGAAGGGATAATTACTCTTAAATATTCATAAGTCTTTCTTTCATTAAATGTTGAGATAATTTCAAAAATGTAGCTCCCTTCTTGCAAAAGCAGACAAAATCAGACCAACCAAACCGCTGACCATCGTGCGCGCTGCCATATTCACTTAGATGGCGCTAGATGCAGCAACTGGTACAATTTTGGTTTGCCTGCCCTCGCTTAACAAACCAAGTCGAAAAATGCAGCCATCTATTGATGAGCAAGATTACATGTAAGTTGCACCACTCAGGCTTTTAAATTGTTAAAATCGGTGGCGGAACAAGGTTTCTAAGGTAATTTTTGTCCTTTGTTTTTGCAAATGTAGACCAACTTCCTCAAAAATTATATTTTCTCACAAAGAGAACTTGGAGGAATGTCTTTAAATGCTGCATTCATGAACTTTTTGTTCTTTTTTTACCAATATTTCCAGTTTGCCTTCTTCCGTAAGATCTCACACTGGGGAAAATAAAGCTTTGAAAAGAAGGCTGATGTGATGTGAATCAGGCAAAAGTCACCATTGCGCTTGCGGATGATAACAGTCTTTCAAAACTTTATTGGTTTTAACAACCTTGATTCATGTTTTTTTACATTCACTTTTATAAGTTTATAGCTACTTTCATCACATTTGTTCTTTTCCATAAGGCTTGAACTCCGTAACACTTTTAAATGTCTTTTTATTCTTTCTGAATGTGTTTCTATACAAGTTTTGTTTAGATAACTTCTACTGACATAACATTGTTCAGTTTTGTATTTTCCAGTTTGTTTTTCTTTTTGCATGAACCATTTTTACATTTATGTTTTGTACAGTATCACGCTTGCTATGGGGGTTTCTTGCTTAAAATTGCAAAAATAATGGTAAGACCCTACAAAAAGGCACTGACTTCAAAAAGATTGCTTTGTTAATTTACTTTTTTTAAGTCGTTACAATGAAGCTATACAGAGTGTACATGTATAATTCTGCACAAAACGACACCAAAATAGTGAAAACCCGGCCTTGAACAGCAAAGCTACAGACTTTGAAAGTTTCATATCAAGTGATATCAAGTCCATATCAAGTGATGTTGGAGGCATTGGTCCAGAATTGAGTTCAATGTCTCCACAAACTCGAAGTGGTTCATAACGAATTGGTATACAACTGAAGGCTGCCTTTCCCATAGATACACTCAGGAGAATTACCAGAAAGGTTGTGCAACCAGTACCTACACTAAAGGTACATGTACTCCCTGTCGCTTCACTTGAAGAATGTTGACATCGAGCTTTGGATGAATGTGCAGAGAAGAGGCCAACTCCGAGACGCCATACTTCTAAAGTCACTCCCATTTTGATGGATGGTACCCAGCCCTGGATGGCAGTCAAAGTCTGTAACAATTTGGTAAAATAATTTAATCATATTGGTAAAATAAAAAAATACAAAAATAATTAAATTGATTAAAAAATAGAACACTCCCATTTGCACAAGAAAACACAACCCCTGTCACTAAGAATTCCTTCAGCCCAAACCAAGTGTTTTTAACAATCGTTCTTTCCCACAAGAGCCAGGGATTGGAATTACAATAATTGACCAAGTATAACAAAGTTATGTCATGGAGAAATGAAAATGATAGGAAAACGTATGCCTATACCTATCAGAAAATATTTCTAGAATAAAACAATTACTTCCAAAGATTTTGGAACTAATTCAAAAACAAACAAAAATCATTTTAAAATGTTTAAAAATCAAAGCAAATAACTCCATTCAATAAGCAGGGAGTGAGCATACATAATGGAACAGCCTCAACTATGATGTTGGTGGCGTCTTACTAATGAGTGATCACCATTATGTTTAAATGAGTAACTACCACTTGCACAACATATCCATCAGGCCATGATAATCGAAAGTTGAAGCGTGAGTCCCAACATAAAAATCGATTGCGATCGTGTGCAATGTACATGTACTATACCCACGTGAGGTAAGCTGTTTCAAGTAGTTTCAATGCCGTTCTATTGATTAAAAATGCATTCATCGACATTCACACAACCCCTTCACCCTAAAACCAAGAAAAATCTATTCCTTACCTGAACATTGGTGTTTTTGGCTTAAAAATCAGCCAATTTTCATGCGGATTTCGATGTTGAACAGCTATTATCAATGTAGGACAAAAATACACCACCACGCAGCGGGGGAACATCAAGCTATCCCAGAGTGCAACAGTGGAAACACGAGACCGCGATCGCCAATATTTGTGAATGGGGAAATACACGCGCGCAGTTGTGATGCGCAGTATTACAACAGCCCCTACAACATCAAATGTCCTGTATTGTCATACATGTAGGCTAGCTATTCTTTCCAGTAGAAATAAAGTATTTTTAGTGTACAATTTGTGAACCGCATTTTAAACAATGCATGTGTACTTGGGTCTGCCTGTCACAGCAAAATGCCCAGCAGAAGGCTCTGATGACTTTGAAATTTCAAAGGGTTGTAACTTCCCATTGAAACATTGTATGACCTTACCGTTTGTACATGTATGTACATGTACCACTGAATTTCTCTGGTTTCAAACTTTATACAATTTTATACATTTTTAATTTCTGGGTATCATACATGTCATACCTACTGGAAGTACATTTCCACTGTATTGTAATTTGTAGACGACATCCACTGGGCTAGGTAACGTTAGTCCTACACTTTTACAAATGACTGACACCACACGGTGCGCAGTAAACAGTAGGCATGCACGGTGGGCCTCAGCACCGACTAGCGACTAGGCAGAGTGCACCATGCTACATTGTATGTCAAAACGTTAGCAAGTCCTGAAAACAAAAAGTGGTTTTTAACTTACCTGCATCAATTGGCCATCTTTTGAGTTGTTTATATGGAAATATGGTTCCATAGGCTGTCCAACACTTCACCAATGACGTCCTTTTTGTGGTAAAAATCATGAAGTTTTTACAAAACGCGAAAAGTAAAACTTCGAACGCCGTACAATCATGGCGGGACATAACTATGCACAGCGCCCTCAATCGGAATAGGCCAGTTGCGCCAACTAGACTACTTGAGCTTCGAGAACGTCCGGTCCAAGCATTTTCTCCTCTAGGTCTATGGTCCAAGTCACTACCCACGGCGTACATGTACACAGAGCAGTGACTTGGAGGTCAAGTAGTACAAGAGGCGCGCTCTCAAGTTCGTGCATGTGCACATGTTACAAGAGAGAGGGGGGTTCCCATCTCCTCCTGGGGAAAGAAAGAAAAAAGTGGGTGAAAATCGCAAATGGGATTTGGGACCGCTGTTTTGAAACTGTTTTGCGTTATCCCTGCTTTTGCCTCTGACCGGGGTTTCTTTGAACATTTTTCCAAATCAGAGAGCCCTCTATCTCATTTTGTTTCTATATCACAGTTTTTACATTGGGGAAACGTGAGTAAATCAAATTAAACTGCTTGAAAATACCTCAGCGTTAACACCCCTCTACCATTGATATTTTTTTAGTTTAATGCTGATGAATGCAGTGCCCTCCCCCATCCCGTTTCAGAAAATGAAATATTTCCACAATATAATTCGATGTAAATCAGAGACTTATTTCTTTATCTTATTCTTTCATTCAGGAAAAACAAATTGAGCTATACCTTCTAAAAAACTTCATATTCGTTGGGGTGTCCTCATTACATCATTTTTCCTTTAATAGCTTCTTAAATTTCTGGAGCACTTTTCAATGATGAGAGTAATTCATAAGGCATAACTTTCCAAGTAACTTAAGAGGAACAGAAAGTTGCAAAAAGAAAGCAATAAAGTGCAGTTCAAATCATGGACATATTATTAATGTCTCAGGCTACATATTTTATTTCATTCAATTAAAATCCTCCGACTATTACACTGATTGCAGAAATTACAAAAAGTACATGGAGTACTCATCTAGAATTCAAAATCATTTTGTGCACAAAAATTCCCTTGGTTTGCCTCAAGTGTATTCAGACCTTGAGTGGCATAGAACAGGTCATACAATATCAAATCTGTACTTTCTAACCCATATTTCTCCAAAATGTCTAAAAGGCAAAGGGCTTGTATTTATTTTACATACGCCTGACACATAAACAAGCCCATTTTTGATTGGTGGACCATTTTGGAATACAAGATGCATAGACTAAAGGCACTTAGAAGTTTCCTGAGGGAGACTGGACCTGTTCAGTACTAAAGCCTCAAGCTTTCTATTTTATTCTTCTATCGCAAGGTGTTGCCATCTTAAGACTCACATCTGTGGCTTTCACGACCAGGTATGGCACATCGGATAGTGAATCTTCTGTTTATGGAAAAACAATCAAACTAGTGGAAATGAAGAAACATGAATAGCAATTTTCTTCTCAAATCTTCCATCCCTTTCCTCTTGTCCACTTGCAGTTGAGTATAATTTTTGGCCAAACATTTCAGCTCTTGAAAAAGGTAAGATATGGCCACCAACACAGCCAAATACCATAGTGATTTACACCAGTCATTTGAAGAGTATTTGTCACACATTTCTTAGCACAACCTCACACTTTTCAACAATGTGGGACATGCCCATGGAGTGGTACATACTACAACAGGGACATATATGCACGGCTGCCAAGTTAAAATTCAACACACGGTGTACCTCCACAGACTCAGACTTTGTGTGTGCTTGAAAAACAAAACAAACAGAGCACTGACATGTTTAAATGTCAGTTGAGTTGATCGAGTCAAGGTATGCTTGAAGTTTGAAACCATTAGCATGTAGGCCTACCTGTGTATATAGATAGCCAGATCATGGTTACATCCAAAGTGGATTTAGGAGAAAAAAAGAACATATCTTGTTTAAATACAGACATTCAAGGAAAAGGGACCTTCAAGTTTAAGAGTTGCTGTTGAACCTCCCCCTTCCCATTTCATTTGTTTTCTCTTTGTCAAGCAGCAGACCCTATGTACATACATGTAAATATCTGTTAGTTTGTCTATCAAATTAGCAATGTAATTTATTTGTGACAAAAGTTTGTTCAAGTCCTGATCAAGATAATAAGAAAGAACAGTTGTGTGCGGAAAAAAAGATTTCTGGCATTTTCCAGAAGCACCTAATGAGTGAAGCTCCTATTACAAATACAATTTTAGGCTTGAGTTAGTTACATTTACTGACTATGAGTACAAATGACATCTTCATACCACATACTGAGATATGGAATGTGTTTCAAAACATAAAATTCACATTTGCATTACACTTTTATTTGTTGTTTACATCGTACAATTTTTGTTTTACATCTGCATTTTGTACACACTCTGAGTCAATTCATCTGCAGTCATTAAAATTGCACGATGATCTATGGATGACATCACTGTTCAAATATGAAGTAAAATAAAAGCCTTCAGAAAACTACAAATAAAGAAAAGGTCTTGACTATTCAGTGATAACTTAAAAAGTTACAGATGTTTGGAATTGAAATAAAACTGTAAGTAGAAATCACACACCAAATTTATGTTAACCTGTGTACAGACTTCTTTGAGTAAACCACAAAGGATCAGTTTGTATTATGACCACATTTAGAAATAAACTGAAGGAAACCTGGCCCTGCTACAATAAACATTACCATTTCCCCTGTGTAATTTCAACAACAATAAAATTATAAAAACTCCCCCTTTATTTATTGATGGTATCAATATAATCTCCAGCATGTTTTTCAAAGGGCTGCCAGTAACCACTTCAGAAATGTGATGATCTACAACTGCAAATTACAACTGCAAATATATGAGGATAGTGGAAGGAAAAACTCCCCATGATCATTATAGAGATGAGAAAAACCCACAAAGTTAAGTAAAGACTGAAAAATCCACATGATAACCTGGGCTGGATTCACAGAAGTGGAAGGTGACAAAAGTGTCACTATGCCAACCTGACGCCCCATTCTACCAGTCCACTTTTCATTGCTGAGCCAAAGCAACACTGACACCAAAATAACCCTTCAAGACCATAAACATTTCGTTATGTACAGCATAATTCTGATATAAGTTGGTTGAAAGAGCTACATTTTCCCAGTGGACATACTGGTCTGGGCAGTTAGTGGGGAGGCTGAGGCTGGGGCAGCAGCGCTGCTGCATTAATGGGGATGCCTCCAGCGGCAGCATCAGTACCTCCTGCTTCATCTTCTATCGCTTCTCCCGCAGCTCCTTCTGGATCTTGTAGATCTTCTCAGCCAAGATGTGATAGTACTCCTCCTGTGACAAGACCAGGCAGTAAAAAACAAATGAGTGAATTACAAATTGAGCAAGGGTGAATGGTTTGCCAGGTGATTTTCCAGCAATGGACACTGGTCTTCCTAAGGGGCCGCTCAAAATTGTCAGTGTTTTTTAAATTTTGACTTTTTTTTTAAATAGTGGGCGGATGGGTCAAGGAAATAAATTGAAAATCGAAATTTACTTTTTATATTAAAATCCAGAATATTATTTTTCTGACTTGCCTGAAATACATGTAGCATGCACGCCACGCCAGCATTCCAAAAATGCAATCTTTATTAACTTTGTTTCCATATACAGACAGATTGACCCTTCCTGTGCATTATTATGAACGTGTGAAACATCATGGAATGAGGTGGTTTTTTACTCTAAGACTTGGAAGGTGGGCGCTTGCAGCGGTGATAAAAGACAAATGTAGCAGGGTACCATGCGTATTATATAAACCTACTATATAACCAGTTACTAATAATGGTGATATGTTCATCACCTTGTATCTAAGACTAACCAGACAGCAGCAAACTGCATCCCAATCTGTTGGCTAGAGCTAGGTCTACGTCTCCATTTCAATAGAAATACATATGCATGTGCGTGGAGACGCGGTAATTGACTGTAGGCGTAGCCGTACCTTGGGAGATCCATTTTTGAGTGGATTAGACATGGCATGCTGTTGCGTGCGTGATCGACCACGATCATTTATTGCAATGCCAGCCATCATCTTGTCATACTGTGTTGCATTATAGATTTTTACATGTATATGAATTTATATCAAATGCATGTATAATGTACACATACTGGATGAAAATTCAATTTTTTAAAACAAAATTGGGGTAGGTACGTGGATCAAAAAAATATTAAAAAATCGAAATTTAAAAAACATTGAAAATTTAAGTGGCCCCTTGTCTGTACACAAACCGTCAGTGGAAGGACTCTGATGAGAGACTTGGCAAACACCTGCACTTCTCTAAGAGTAGGAAGTGTCCTTGTACATCATACAGAGTTAGTTGTTTGTGAGGCTAACTTCAATCTTCCTTAAAGTCAAATATTAGGTTCTATCCCAGTTTCCAACAAACAGCAGCAACCAACTATTTCTGTTTGTTCATCTGAGTGGTTTTTCCCTCCTGAGTTTCAGCTGAGGGATTTGTCTCCTAGTTAAACAGGTTTGGTCCTAATTGGTGATTTATTCCCTTAGTAACAGCAAGATCAGAAATCATGAGAAAAGGAACACTGCAAGTCAGAGTAATTTGGCCTTATTGCTGGACATATGCACAGCTACTTTACAGTGTACATGTATACCTGTATTAGTTTACACACAGAAACTTGCAATGAAGTCAGAACGTGTTTATGCTCCTAGCTTGAGGAACTATGAGTGATCAGAAGAGGGTTCTTTCTTCTGAGGCCACAGGCCATATATGTAAAATAGGACAAGAAACTTTGAAACTGTTTTAATTCAACCATACAACTCAGCAATTCAACAAGCAATTCAATAATTACAGTAACACTTCTTTTTTCCATTGAGTGCTTTAGAATTGTACTTCAATGTTCTGCTCATTTGAGGCTCCAGTACAAACTCTGAAGTGCTGGTGCCTGGCCAGGCATTAGTCTCTGGAATTCACATGTGCACAATGTCTTGGTGTATGATTCACGCTGATGCAAGATTCATGTACTGACCTAAACATCTGACTATATTTCAACCAATTGGGATAAAGAGCCAGCAAGAGGTGTGTTACAATGGAGATACCTGTTTAATGCAATTTTGTAACTAAATGATTTCATTACTTCCCCTTTTATTTTACGGATTTCTACCTCTGAATGCTTGATTTTGAAAACCAAATATTCAAGTATTTGATGACTGATCAAACACTTGATTATCCAGCACACTCCCGGTTGTTTGATTATCAAGAAAAAGGTATGAATTCCTTACACAACAAAAGACTGTCCATCATTTACCCTACTGCTGGCTGGCTCATACATGTCCTTTTCCATTCTTCAGGCCTGGCGTATAGGCTACCACTTTTCCCATTCGCTTGTCCTTCATGGCTTTGGGATCAGGTGATGGAAATACTGCTTGAACTCTGGAAGGGAGAGAAATCATTATTCTTGAATACCAACATCATATAATTTTCAGCAATCGTTTGCATAAAATGCTTAATTAATGTGTGTTTTGGCAATTTTTTATTACGAAAAGTTAAAGAAAACATACTGAAATCAAATCGGTGCACATTTTCGATTTCAAATGCAGTGCCAATTAAGGTGGCAGAATTGTTAATACCGTTGCTTATGCAACAGGCGCAGGCAAGGTGACAGGCACGCACACCTGGTATGCCTGCATCTATGCATTAACATTCACACTCACCTATGGTGATAGCACCTTTTGGCCAAGTTCTCCATCTTGCGCCGCTATGCGGCGCTAAAAAATCTTTGGGCATGACCATCAAAAGCATCTGGTGCACTGCTGCAAGTTGATGAGAAAACAGCTTGTCATATAATATGTGCACAAACCTTCAAAACCATCAGTGCTGGACAAAAAATGCATTTAGCACTTAATATATTAAGACATAGTTAAGGTCAAGAGAGTTTTTCTTTTTGTTGAAAGAAAAATTGACATTAGTCAGGGGCTTGAAAGTGAAGATTTTGAGGAACAGCAAATGGAAGGGCAAGCAGCATGTGTGGATCCGTTTTTCTAACTGGTGCTTTTTTTAGCAGTGTCATGTATCACACAAGGCAATTAACTCATTTAATGTAGTATTTTGTAAGATTCAACAGACTCTCTCTCTGTCTTTCATGATCACTGTTCGACTTCTACATGACTATAAATACACCAAGTCATTCCTCTATTAACCATTCCTATTGAGCTTCATTTGTAATCATTCCACTCAAATGTAAGGCGATTCAACTGAGACACATTGAAAAAGATGCCTTTGGAAGACTGCATTCCAAAAATGCATTGAAATATATACAGTTATATACATGTACTTGACATTTGTCCTTTATTGACACAATTTATAACACCATACACCAGGGCTGAGATTGGAGGAAAATAATGAACATCCAGGAAATAAATACCAAAAGATTTAAAGTCCCACCATGGCATAGGAATATGGTATCATTTTCCAGAGGATTTACAAAGGCGTGCTATAAAAATCCTGAAAACAGGATAATTATGATGAAGGAAATCGTGAAATCAGGATAATTCTGACAAAAAACCCTGAAATCAGGAGAATTTGGAATAAATCGTGAAAAACAGGATAGTTCTGATGAAAGAAAATCCTGATATCAGGATTATTCTGATGAAAAATCCTGAAATCAGGATAATTCTGATGAAAAAATCCCAAAATCATAACAAATCCCCTAGAAATCTCACCCCTGGTATGCTAAGCGTTTGCAGAGGACTTTAGTGAAAAACAGAGGACGGCTACATTGAGTTCATGGCAGTGGTCACGGTGCAGCAAACTTTCTGCTGGAACACACCCGCAATTGTATTCAGATACCCCTAGTCTAGGTCTTGGTATACCCCCTGTCATGATCTCAGTCTGGGTACCCCCTGCATGATCTTGGTGCCTCTAGTTTTGTTCTGTGTACCCCTTAGTCTTGGTCTGGGTACCCCCTGGTCTTAGTCTTGGTACCTCCTGGTCTCGGTCTTGGTACCCCTGGTACCGATCTTGTTCTGGTAGTTCCCCATGGTCTTGGTCTCAGTAGGCCCCTTGTTTGGGTCTGCCTGGTACCCCCTAGTCTCGGTCTGGGTACCCCATAGTTTTGGTCTGGGTACCCCCTATAGTCTTGGTCTGGGTATCCCCTGGTTTCAGTCTTGGTCTGGGTATCCCCTGGTCTCGGTCTAGATATGGTCTTAATACCTTGATATGATCTCAGTTCCAGTTTGGTCTTGACCATCTGGTCTAAACTACTTCAGTGCTTCATAATAACAGGTCATACACGTACTTCAGTGCTGCACATTGGTAGTTCAGTCCATCACAAGTCATTCAGTCTTCAGCCAAGTCACAAGCCACTTTATGAACTGGGATGAACAGTGTCATCACCAGGGCATGACCAGAAATGGAGCAGGTTGCCCGTGGATCACCACTGTCTCAGACATCGGTGAGATTAGGTGACTGGCGATCGGGGGGTGTCATTCTTTCATTCATTCTTTGTTTACTACATAACTGTCCATTACAATATGTCATGAATAAATAAAGAAGTGTGGATGGGGGGTCCCAAGAACTTAAACAAAGGCTTGTCGAGCAGGATCCTCCAGTTTATAAATTAACAAATAGCACATCTAATGCATAAGTCTGCGGGCAAAGTGTGGAGTCGTCTCCCGCAGGCTTCCGAGAACAGGCTACAGGAAAGGTTGTATCTGGTAGAATGCTTGTACTTAATCATTGTTTCTCAAAGAACGGCTGGTTCGAGTCTAGTCACGGGTGTAGGGGGGAATGTGCTCGACTGAACAACATGCAGTGTACAGAAACCTCGGCGGCAGAGTAGCCCGGTTAC
The DNA here is from genome assembly GCF_054643075.1 of Acanthaster planci. Classification (NCBI taxonomy): domain Eukaryota; kingdom Metazoa; phylum Echinodermata; class Asteroidea; order Valvatida; family Acanthasteridae; genus Acanthaster; species Acanthaster planci. The sequence continues at coordinate 10,984 of NW_028257649.1, read as the reverse complement.
CTACGGTGTGGTCTGCATTGTGCTTGCACAACCGTATTGCGTCCACCGGAACACGCCGACTAACGTAGGGGATGGCCCGGTAACATGTACCATCTACTCATACCTGCATGACCCCAACGATAGGTGACTGAGAATGGCGGTTCGAGGCGGAGACGCTAGTTAGTCACCAACAAACACAACGGCTCTTTTCAGAGCCACTACCTCTTCCATTAAAGAGAGTTTTTTTGCTGTTTACCATAACTGCCTATTTGTCAGTTACCATGACTAGAAGAAAAATTCACCCTTTCCATAAAGAAGGAAGACACAAAACTAAAGCCAACAGATTTGCCCATAACTGCTCAAATCTCCAAAGGCCATCCCATTCGACTCAGCGGAAAAACCAAGCCAAACAAAGCGAACAATTCATTACAAACCTTTCCAGGCTCTTAAACTCCCCAACGGAGAAAATAGCATTGGGTAAAGGTTTAAACTTGGTTGCCACCCCGGCTAAACCGAACCGCCTCTCACTTCTTCATGATATCCACAAATATCAAAGACGAATGAGAATTACACTTCTTATGCATAACAAAGTTATGAAACAAAGGCCTTTCAAACTTCCGTACACCTGGTATCCCCAAACTAGAAAAAGAAACTTTCCCCGAAACTCACTCCTGGCAAGCATCGATGTTGTCTCCACGTACACCAACATCCACGGGTGCAAACCATTGAATCGGTATGCAAAGCCTACAACAGGACAAATTTCGGCTACGCCATAACCAAACCCCCATCCAACTACGTCTGCACTCTCCTAGAACTTGTTCTAGGCTGCAACTATCTTCAGTTTGGAGGTAAATTCTTCAGACAGAAAATCGGATGTGCAATGGGATCAGTCTCAAGCCCAGACATTTGCGACGTAGCTTAAATGAATTTGAGTCGGAAATCTCAGCCCCCATGGACAAAATCCTTTTCTGGGCTAGATTCAGAGACGACATCCTCATCGTCTACAATGGCCAACTCGATTCTTTCACCCAATTCGTTCACCACATGAATCAACTGCACCCCACCCTCAAATTCACTTTTGAGGCATCCGAAACTTCCATTACCTACCAAGACCTTTCAATTTTCAAAGGTCCGCGTTTCATCTCAAACGGTACCCTGGATACGAAAGTATTCACAAAACCAAGGGAAACATTCCAATACCTGAAAAAAACCTCATCCCATCCACAACACGTTATTCCACGGCTTCATCAAAGGAGAAATCCTAAGATATGCGAGAAACACTAATAGTGGGAATAAGTTTCTACAAAAAACACAAAGTTTCGCAGAAAAACATTTGAAACGAGGCTATGATCAAGCCGAGATTCAAAGATCGATGCAGTCCATTGATTTCCGGCAACGGGAATCTATGATTCACAATGAGAGAAAAGTGAAAAACAAAAAAGAACTCCCACTCGTCTTCACCACTATGCACAATCCTCATGTGAAACACAAAGACATCAAAAGAGCTCTTCTTAAACACTGGCACCTCATCTCTGGCAACCCAACATTAAAGGAAGTTTTCCCCAAACCTCCTTTAGTTGCCTACAAGGTAGCTAAAAATATCAAGAAAAACATTGTCAGAGCCAAACTCAGCCACACGGAGGACTATCGGTCCGCCACACATGAGAAATCTGATAACGCTCTAGATATTCTCATTTCACTTTTGAATGAGCAAACCCATTCAAACTAATTGTGCACAAATATCATGATCAGAGGAAATGTAATCACTTTTTCCGTCAGTGAGTGCCATTCCACTCACTAACCATACCTTTACACCCCGATTCATATTTGAATCAAGCGGCTGATGAGTCCCCAAAGGGACGAAAATGCATTCCCGCTACTTTCTCAGGTACAACCCAACCCACAGCTTGGCTAAACATGGTTTTGATCGGTCTACACAAGTTTAATTTTTATTATTTCTACCCACCGAGGCTCCATTTTAGTCTCCACGTAGAAATAAATCACACAGTGACACACCCTCAAATAAATGTGTTTTTTTTTCGAAAGCACCCAAACTTTATTCGTTTGGATTATATATCTATAAGACCGAGCGTCTCTGAGTGGGATAGGGCCATCATTTATTATCCTTGTCATGTTTGTACTCCTTGCACCTTTAGGGAGTATTGTGGGTTGATGGTGAAACAAGAATCTGCCCGAGAATACCAGCCGATTAGCGGAAGCGGTATCTTCAGGTTTGCTCTCTCCCAAATAGCATAGTCACATCCTCCAGATCGACAGTGTTGTCACTATGTATCAATTAAACCTACATTGCATCCCATTGCATGCAAGTTCAGGTTGCATCTCTCAAAGTGGAATTACCCAAGGCAAAACAGCCTAAAGTACACTCCACACAAGTGAAAGGAAAGGGATCCAATCTTTCCCGCCAAATAAATTTTCCTGGACCAAGCTCATACACCCCGACATGTCCAAGGGATACCACCCTCCCACATGTTCCTGCATCAGTGCTCACATCGGGATTCTGGCTGCAAACCCTGCCAATTCTCCCGCCAATTTTGACACTGACGCAAGGCTTCCACTGTACTGGGCTACGTACCACCGAACACAGACCAAACACTGTTTACACAATGGGACGTTTTCCTAGTGATTTCTCCAGCGTCCGCAATACACAATGACTTCTCAGGGGATAATCTCACTCCAGACCAATGGCTCCAACATTTCAAGTCAGGAGAGCTGACAATCTTCCATTCCATGTGCCCAAGTGATCCCGAAAAGTGATTACTCAGACGTATCCGAATCCCACAATGACCGTTTCATAGATAATTTGGCCCAAGAATGAATGAATGAATGGGATAGAGCCAAAATTTCTTATCCAAGTCAGAATTACGTAGAAATGTAAAGCAGTCAGACAAGAACTCGCACTTCTTTTTGCAGCTATTTCCCTAACTACTGCAAATATGGATAGGAAACTTGTATGAATATGTAGCGGAATAGCCCCACGTCAGTTGGACAGTGGGAGGAAGGAGGAACGGTCCCCTAATTAAAGCGGACGAGCACTTGGAGAACACGTGAACAATAAATGTTGTATAACTCCAGAACTACAATTTATTAAATATAAAAACAGTTGGTGTAGTGTAATGGCTAGACGGCATCGAAAAAAACAATACAATGAATGGTCAAAGGCTTATACTGCTATTTAACCAATACAGTAGGCACGTTGTAGAACAGAAAGCAGTTACAACATTGGGCCCCGTAAATCGTACAATCCTCCGACAGAAGTATTTATACAATTATAGGTACTTAGTAGGGGTTCCTAACATTGACTCTCTCCCACACTTAGGGGCATGGCAGAAGCCATCCTCCCTGCAAATTAATAGAAGCAAAATGCAGAGAGTACAGTTCTACATTCGAGACCAAAAGCAAAGAGATCACCTTCACACCGCGTGCCCGGGAAGCCTATAAAAATTTATCCACTTTATGTTAATTACCTTCGTTACGCGTATTGGAAGGACGAGGGCGCCCTTACCGAGGAACGGTTCCCTACAAATAGATAGGTGAAACGTGGCCTTTCAGATAACACCAAGATTTCCAGATTTAGATAATTTCAAGACCTTTTATGCTCAAATATGTAAAGCAATCTCTGTGCAAGTGCAGGACCCGGTATAGCACAAAGTCAGAATAACGCAAAAATATCCAAGTCAGAATTACGTAGAAATATAAAGCAGTCAGACAAGAACTCGCTCTTCCTTTTGCAGTTATTTCACTAACTACTGCAAAAATGGAAATCAAACTCATATGAATAAATAGAGGAACGTGTGCCTTTTCAGGTGACACAAAAATTGCCATATTTAGATAATTTTAAGACCTTTTATTCTCGAAAATATGAAGCATTCTCTTTGCGAGTACAGGACCCTGTATACCGCAAAGTCAGTTTTACGCAAAAATATCAAGCAGTAAGAAAGGAACTCGCACTTCCTTTTCCAGATATTTCCCTAACTACTACAAATATGGACATGACACTTATATGAACAGATAAGGGAACATGTGGCCTTTCAGTTGACAACGAGATTGCAATATTCAGATTATTTTTACACCTTTTATGCTTGAATATACGAAGTATTCTCTGTGCGGGATAAGGACCGGTATCGGCGCAGACCAAGGCAGAATTTCCCCAAAATAGGAGGCAGTTGGACAAGAACTCGCACTTCCTTTTGCAGATATTTCCCTACCTACTGCAAAAATGGCTATGAAACTAATATGAATAGCTAGAGGAACATGTGCATTTCAGACGACAGCAAGATTGGAAGATTGAGATAATTCCTAGACCTTTTATGCCCGAATATTTGAAGCATTCTCTGCGCGGGATAAGGGCCGCTATAGCGCAGACGAAGCCAGAATTCCGCAAAAAAACAGAAAGCAGTTGGAAAAGAACTGGCTCTTCCTTTGGCAGATATTTCCCGCACTACTCAAAATATGGATATAAAACTTCCATGAATGGATAGAGGAATATGTAGCCTTTCAGATGACACAAAGATTGCCAGATGTAGATAATTCTCAGACCTTTTATGGTCGATTATATGAAGCATTCTCTACGTGGGGTAAGGACCAGTATAGCAGAGACAAAGCCAGAATTCCGCAAAAATATCAGGCAGTTGGACAAAAATTTGTATTTCCTTTAGCAGATATTTCCATAACTACTGCAAATATGGATATGAAACTTGTATGAATGGACAGGGGAAAATGTGGCCTTTCAGATGACACCAAGATTGCCAGATTGAGATAATTCGTAGACCTTTTATGCTCGATTATATGAAGCATTCTGTACTGCGCAGACGAAGCAAGAATTCCACCAAAAATATCAAACAGACAAAAACTGGCACTTTTTTGGCAGATATTTCCCTAACTACTATAAATATGGATATGAAACATACACAAATAGATGGAGGGACATCTGGCCTTTCAGATGACAGGAAGATTGGAAGATTTAGATAATTCTTAGAACTTTTATGCACGAATATATGAAGCATTCTCGGCGCAGGATAAGGACTGGTATGGTGCAGACGAAGCCAGAATTCCGCAAAAATGTGGGGCAGTTGGACAAGCACTTGCATTTCCTTTGGCAGATATTTCCCTTACTACATAAAATAGTGATATGAAACCTATATGAATGGAAAGAGGAACATGTTGCCTTTCAGATGAAAGCAGGATTGGAAGATTTAGATAATTGCCAGACCTTTTATGCTCGATTATATGAAGCATTCTCTGCGTGGGAATAGTACCAGTATAGTGCAGACGAAGCGAGAATTCCGCAAAAATATCAAACAGTCAGACAAGAACTGGCACTTCCTTTGACAGCTATTTCCCTAACTATTCAAAATATGGATATGAGACTTAAATGAATGGACGGGGGAACGTGTGGCCCTCAGATGACACGAAGATTACCAGATTTAGATAATTCTCAGACCTTTTATGTTCGAATATATGAATCATTCGCTGCGTGGGATAAGGGCCGCTAGAGCGCAGACGAAGCCAGAATTCCGCAAAAATATCAAACAGTCAGACAAGAACTGGCACTTCTTTGGAAGTTATTTCCCTAACTACTGCAAATATGGATATGAAACTTAAATGAATGGACAGGGGAACATGTGGCCTTTCAGATGACACGCAGATTGCCAGATTGAGATAATTCTTAGACCTTTTATGCTCAAATACATGAAGCATTCTCTGAGTGGGAATAGGACCAGTATAGCTCACTTTTGAGTGAATTCCGCAAAAGAAAAGATGCAGTTGGAAAAGAACTCGCACTTCCTTTGGCAGATATTTCCCTTACTACTGCAAATATGGATATGAAACTTATATGAACGGAAAGGGGAACATGTCGCCTTTAAGATGACACGAAGATTGCCAGATTTAGACATTCTCAGACATTTTATGCTCGATTATATGAAGCATTCTCTACGTGAGATAAGGACCAGTATTGCGCAGACGAAGCAAGAATTCCACAAAAAATATCAAACAGTCAGACAAAAACTGGCACTTCCTTTGGAAGCTATTTCCCTAACTACTGCAAATATGGATATGGAACTTAAATGAATGGACGGGGGAACGTGTGGCCTTTCAGATGACACGAAGATTACCAGATTGTGGTAATTCTTAGACCTTGTATGTTCGAATATATGAAGCATACTCTGCGCGGGATGAGGGCCACTACAGAGCAGACGAAGCGAGAATTCCGCAAAAATGTCAGGCAGTTGGACAAGAACTTGCATTTCCTTTGGCAGATATTTCCCTACACTGTAAAAGGGTTGGTCAATTGTGGGTTGATATTTTGCCCAATGTTGGTAAAAAATATCAACTTAGCAACCTTTGGGCAAATTCTTCCCAATATTTGGTCAATGTTTGACCAACAGTTACGGAAAATTGACCAACAATGTGGTAGCCTTAACCAAGGTTGGGCAAATAACAAATGCCCAACACTGTTTTGCCCAACGTTTTTTTACAGTGTAACTACAGCAGATACAGATATGAAACTTATATGAATGGATAGAGGAACAGGTGGCCTTTCATATGACACCAGGATTGCAAGATTTAGATAATTCTCAGACCTTTTATGCTCGATTATATGAAGCATTCTCTGCAGGGGATGAGGACCAGGATAGCGCAGACGAAGCCAGAATTCCGCAAAAATAAAAGGCAGTCAGACATGAACTGGCCCTTCTTTTTGCAGTTATTTCCCTAACTACTGCAAATATGGATATGAAACTTATATGAATGGATAGGGGAACATGTGGCCTTTCTGATGACACCAGGATTGCAAGATTTAGGTAATTCTCAGACCTTTTATGCTCGATTATATGAAGCATTCTCTGCAGGGGATGAGGACCAGGATAGCGCAGACGAAGCCAGAATTCCGAAAATAAAAAGCAGTCAGACATGAACTGGCCCTTCTTTTTGCAGCTATTTCCCTAACTACTGCAAATATGGATATGAAACTTATATGAATGGATAGGGGAACATGTGGCCTTTCTGATGACACCAAGATTGCCAGATTTAGACAATTCTCAGACCTTTTATGCTCGATTATATGAAGCATCCTCTGCTTGGGAATATGACCGGTATAGCGCAGACGAAGCCAGAAATCCGAAAAAAATATCACACAGTCAGACAAGAACTGGCACTTCCTTTGGGAGATTTTTCCCTAACTACTGCAAACATGGATATGAAACGTATACAAATAGATAGGGGAACATGTGGCCTTTCAGATGACGGCAAGATTGCCAGATTTAGATAATTCTCAGACCTTTTATGCTCGAATATATGAAACATTCTCTGCGCGGGATAAGGACGAGTATAGCTCAGACGAAGCCAGAATTCCGCAAAAAAATAGAGGCAGTTGGAAAAGAACTGGCACTTCCTTTGGCAGATATTTCCCTAACTACTGCAACTATCGATACGAAACTTATATAAATGGCTAGAAGAACATGTGAACCTTCTGATGACACCAAGACTGCCAGATTTAGATAATTCTCAGACCTTTCATGCTCGATTATATGAAGCATTCTCAACGTGGGATAAGGACCAGTATAGCGCAGACGAAGCCAGGATTCCGCAAAAAATATCAAACAGTCAGACAAGAACTGGCACTTCCTCTGGCAGATATTTCCCTAACTACTGCAAATATGGATATGAAACTTATATGAATGGAGAGGGGAACATGTGGCATTTCAGATGACAGCAAGATTGGAAGATTTAGATATTTCGTAGACCTTTTATGGTCGAATATATGAAGCATTCTCTGCCCGGGATGAGGGCCGCTGTAGCGAAGACGAAGCCAGAATTCCGCAAAAAACAGAAGGCAGTTGGAAAAGAACTCGCACTTCCTTTGACAGCTATTTCCCTAACTACTCAAAATATGGATATGAAACTTATATGAATGGATAGAGGAATTTTTGGCCTTTTATATGACACCAAGATATCCAGATTTAGACAATTCTCAGACCTTTTATGCTGGATTATATGAAGCATTCTCGGCGCAGGACACGGACCGGTATGGTGCAGACAAAGCCAGAATTCCGTAAAACAATGTGGGGCAGTTGGACAAGCACTTGCATTTCCTTTGGCAGATATTTCCCTAACTACATAAAATAGTGATATGAAACTTATATGAAGGGATAGAGGAACAGATGGCCTTTCAGAAGACACCATGATTGCCAGATTGAGATCATTCTCAGACCGTTTATGCTCGATTATATGAAGCATCCTCTGCGCTGGATAAAGACCTGAATAGCACAGACGAAGCCAGTATTCCGTAAAAATATCAGGCAGTTGTACAAGAATTTGCATTTCCTTTGGCAGACATTTCCATAACTACTGAAAATATGGATGTGAAAGTTTTATGAATGGACAGCGGAACATGTGGCATTTCAGATGACACAAAGATTGCCAGATTTAGACAATTCTGAGACCTTTTATGCTCGATTTTATGAAGCATTCTCTGCAGGGGATGAGGACCAGGATAGCGCAGACGAAGCCAGAATTCCGCAAAAACAAAAGGCAGTCAGACATGAACTGCCCCTTTTTTTTGAAGCTATTTCCCTAACTACTGCAAATATGGATATGAAACGTATACAAATAGATAGGGGAACATGTGGCCTTTCAGATGACGGCAAGATTGCCAGATTTAGATAATTCTCGACCTTTTATGCTCGAATATATGAAACATTCTCTGCGCAGGATAAGGACCTTTATAGGTCAGACGAAGCCAGAATTCCGCAAAAAATATCAAACAGTCAGACAAGAACTGGCACTTCCTTTGGCAGATATTTCCCTAACTACTGCAAATATGGATATAAAACTTATATGAATAAAGAGGGGAACATGTGGCCTTTCAGATGACAGCAAGATTGGAAGATTTAGATATTTCTTAGACCTTTTTATGGTCGAATATATGAAGCATTCTCTGCCCAGGATGAGGGCCACTATAGAGAAGACGAAGACATAATTCCGCAAAAAAAACAGAAGGCAGTTGGAAAAGAACTCGCACTTCCTTTGGCAGATATTTCCCTAACTACTGCAACTATCGATACGAAACTTATATGAATGGCTAGAAGAACATGTGACCTTTCAGATGACACAAAGATCGCAAGATTTAAACAATTCTCAGACCTTTTTATCTCGATTTTATGAAGCATTCCCTGCGTGGGAATATGACCAGTATAGCACAGACGAAGCTAGAATTCGGAAAAAATGTCAAACAGTCAGACAAGAACTGGCACTTCCTTTGGCAATTATTTCCCTAACTACTGCAAATACGGATATGAAACTTAAATGAATGGACAGGGGAACATGTGGCCTTTCAGATGACAGCAAGATCGGAAGATTTAGATAATTCTTAGACCTTTTATGGCCGAAGATATGAAGCAATCTCTGCACGAGATACGACCACTATAGCGCAGACGAAGCCAGAATTCCGCAAAAAAAGGAAGCAGTCAGACCAGAACTCGCACTCCCTTTGGCAGATATTTCCCTAACTATTCCGAATATGGATATGAAACTTATATAAATAGTTAGGGGAACATGTGGCCTTCAGATGACAGCAAGATTGGAAGATTTCGATAATTCGTAGACGTTTTATGCTCGATTATATGAAGCATTCTCTGCGTGGGATAAGGACCAGTATAGCGCACACGTAGGCAGAATTCCGCAAAAATATCAAACAGTCAGACAAGAACTGGCACTTCCTTTGGCAGATATTTCCCTATCTACTGCAAATATGGATATGAAACATACACAAAGAAATAGGGGAACATGTGGCCTTTCAGATGACACCAAGATTGCCAGATTTAGATAATTCTCAGACCTTTTATGCTCGATTATATAAGGCATTCTCTGCGCATGATAAGGACCGGTATAGCGCAGACGAAGCCAGAATTCCGCAAAAATATCAAACAGTCAGACAAGAACTGGCACTTCCTTTGGCAGATATTTCCCTATCTACTGCAAATATGGATATGAAACATACACAAAGAGATAGGGGAACAGGTGGCCTTTCAGATGACAACAAGATTGCCAGATTGAGATAATTCTTAGATCTTTTATGCTCGATTATATGAAGCATTTTCTGCACGGGAAAGGACAGCTATAGCGCAGACGAAGCCAGAATTCCGCAAAAAGGAGGCAGTCAGACAAAAACTCGCACTTCCTTTGGCAGATATTTCCCTAACTACTGCAAATACGGTTAGGAAACTTAAATGAATGGACAGGGGAACATGTGGCCTTTCAGATGACACGAAGATTGCCAGATTGAGATAATTCTTAGACCTTTTATGCTCGATTATATGAAGCATTCTCTGCGTGGCATAAGGACCGCTATAGCGCAGACGAAGCCAGAATTCCGCAAAAAAGAAGGCAGTTGGAAAAGAACTGGCACTTCCTTTGGCAGATATTTCCCTAACTATTCGAAATGCGGATACTACACTTATATGAATGGATAGGGGAACATGTGGTCTTTAACTTGACACGAAGATTGCCAGATTTAGAAAATTCTCAGACCTTTTATGCTCGATTATATAAGGCATATGATATGGATATGAAACATACACAAAGAGATAGGGGAACATGTGGCCTTTCAGATGATAGCAAGATTGGACGATTTCGATAATTCTCAGTCCTTTTATGCTCGATTATATGAAGCTTTCTCTGTGCGGGATAGAACCGCTATAGCGCAGACGAAGCCAGAATTCCGCAAAAATATCAAACAGTCAGACAGGAACTGGCACTTCCTTTGGCAGATATTTCCCTATCTACTGCAAATATGGATATGAAACATACACAAAGAGATAGGGGAACATGTGGCCTTTCAGATGATAGCAAGATTGGACGATTTCGATAATTCTCAGACCTTTTATGCTCGATTATATGAAGCATTCTCTGCGCGGGATAGGACCGCTATAGCGCAGACGAAGCCAGAATTCCGCAAAAATATCAAACAGTCAGACAGGAACTGGCA